>NW_020264792.1:0-2085 GCF_003255815.1 Theropithecus gelada | reverse complement strand
TGTCCTGAGCTCTGCTGCCTGTCCCCTGCTTGTCCTGCCTCCCACCGCCCTGCTCACCTGCAGTGGGTCTGCCCTGGTCCCCAGAGCTCCAGGAGCTGCCGCCTCCTCCTGCCCCCACCTGCCCCTGTTCACCTGCGGCTGCTCTGCCCTGGTCCTCTGAGCTCCAGTGCCTGCCCCTTGCTCCTCCTGCTTCCCACCAGCCCCTGCTCACGTGCGGGTGATCTGCCTTGTCTCTCTGAGCTCCAGGGGCTGCCCACCTGCTGCCCCTGCTTCCCACTGGCCCTGCTCACCTGCAGCTGCTCTGTCCTGGCTCCCTGAGACTGAGCCTCAGTTCTGCTCATCTTCTGATGCTCTTGCCTTGTCCCCTGAGCTCCCAGGGCTGCCTCCTGCTCATTCTGCCTCCCACCAGCCCCTGCTGACCTGCAGCTGCTCTACCTGATCCCCTGAGCTCCAGGGACTGCTTCTTGCTCACCTACCTCACACCAGCCATGCTCACCTTCTGATGCTCTGCCCTGATCCCCTGAGCTCCAGGAACTGCTCTCTGCTTGCCCACCTCCCCCTGAGCCCTGCTCATTCTGCGACTGCTCTGCCCTGGTTCTCTGAGCTCAAGGGGCTGTCCCCTGCTCGTCCTGCCTCCCACCAGCTCCTCCTCACCTGCGGCTGCTCAGCCTTGGTCCCCTGAGCTCCAGCAGCTGCCACCTGCTACTCCTGTCTCCCACCTGCCTTGCTCACCTGAGGCTGTTCTGCCCTGGTTCCTTGAGCTCCAGGGGCTACACCCTGCGCGTCCTGCCTCCCACCTGCCTCTGCTCACCTGGGGCTGCTCTGCCCTGGTTCCCAGAGCTCCCGGGGCTGCCCCTGCTTGCTCACCTCCCATCGAGCCCTTCTCACCTGCAACTGCTCTGCCCTGGCTCTAAGAGCTCCAGGAGCTGCTCCCTGCTCATCCTGCCCCGACCAGCCCCTGCTCACCTGCGGCTGCTCGGTCCTGGTCCCCTGAGCTCCGATGCCTGCCCCCTGCTCATTCTACCCTCCCTCAACCCGGGGCAGCGACGTCACTCAGGCCACTGTTGCCCCCTGCCTGTCCTGGCACCGTCTGTCCAGGTTTGGGCTCTTTTTTTCTGGCCTCATTTTTGTTTTTGTGGCACTTGGCTTGTTCCCTACGCTGTGGAGCACCCCTGTGTCCAGGTCTCCCCAGCAGAGCCCCTTGCTCTTGCCCACGGCCCCCTCCTGGATGAGCTCCTGGATCCTCCCGTCCCGGCACTGCTCCTGCTCTGGAAGCCTCTCCTGAACCTCAGCTCCTCAGTGGCCTCTGCTCTGCTGGGTCAGCTCCCGGAACCCATAGATCCTCAGCCCCTTCCCTCGCCCCAGGCCTGCTGTGCTCTGGGCCTTTCTGGGCCTCCCTGGGCTCTTCCCTCTTCCTGCCCATGCACTCAGCACAGCTCTCCCCTCCTCTCTGCTGCTGACCACAGCCCTGCTCCCCGCCAGCAGGTGCCTCAGCCCCGTCAACTGGCTCTGAGCCCAGCCCCTGTCCGTCCCCTGTCCCTGCCTCTGCCTCTAGGCTCCTTCACTTCCACCCTCCCGTCCTGCTGCCACATCACCCTCCCTGCTCTGCTCCAGGCTCACCTGCTGTCCATGGTTCTGGCTGAGAAGAGGGCCCCACGGCCAGCACTGCTGACCCTGCCCTGGGCTCCGGTGATGCTGCTGGCCTGGACAACCCCTCCCTGGGGCCTCTCCTCCTCCCTCGCTCTGCTGCTTCCGCAGCTCAAGTCGGTCCTGGCCATCCTAGCATCGCCCCACGGCCGGCTCTGCCGCATCCCATCATGTTCCTCGTGATCCCAGCCCGGTGGTCCTGGAGGCCTGTCAGCCTCTAGTGCGTCCTGCCCTGTTGGCTGGGAAGCACCTGCCCGCGGGCCCCGTCTTCTGGCACTGGGTGGGCATCGGTGCCTGAAGCCTGCCCACCTCCCCCATGCTGGCTCCACTTGGGCCTCCATGTGGGGCCGGCCTCGCCCCAGCGTCTCCCCAGCCTCTTGCAGCCTGTTCGGCAGCTCAGGTCCAGGAGACCCACGGCTGCCCCCAGGCTCTGTCCTT
>NW_020264791.1:0-2085 GCF_003255815.1 Theropithecus gelada | reverse complement strand
GGGGGGGTCATGAGATGACCCCAGCAGGCGCCCTGAAGATGCCGCTCCCCCGGTGGAAATCGGCTCCAGGAGGTCCTGAAGACGGGACCCCTGGGGGTTGGATCCTGGGAGGCCGCCCGCGGCCGCCTCTCCCACGCGGCCCCCTACTGAACCCCGGATGCAGCCGCTGGCAAGGAGGCAGCAGGAGAGCCCCTGGCGCCCAGCGGTCACCGTCCTTTAAAGGGGACGCAGCCTGACTGCCGGCAGCGGAGCGCGGGGCGGCCCAGCCAGTGCGCATGCGCGAGCGGCGAGCGGGTGCCCGCGTCACAGTGGTTCCCACGGTTGTCAGAGAAACCGCTCCCTGAGGCCTGGCAAACAGGAGCCCTCCGTGGCAGTGCTTGGATGGCGGGGCTCCGAGGCTCCAGCCTGACCTCTCCACGGGGTCGACAGGACGTTCTCCGGACGCCGGGAGTCGTGGCAAAGGGCTGAGCAGGACGTTGAAAGCACAGGCGGGGTCAGGGGGAAGCGGCGCCGCATCCCAGCCTCAGGCCCGCCCGGACGCTGTTCGGGTGAGTCTCCCCACAAGTCGTGCCCCCGTGATCTCGAGGACGGGTCGGCCTGCAGGCCCGTGGGCTGCTCTCTCAACCGAAGGTCGTTCTGGTCGAGAGCCGAACCCCGTAGCCTCAGCGGCTGCCTGGGGGTGTTTGTTTCCGCGCCACTGCTGGATGACTCTCTCTGGGTGTGTATGTGTTTGTGTGTCTCCCATTTTCGCTTCTCTCTCTGTCTCTCACCCTCTGTGAGTTTCTTGCCCTCTCTCTGTCGGCTGGTGTGTGTGTGTGTGTGTGTGTGAGTGTGTGTGTGTGAGTGTGTGTGTGTGTTTCGAGGAAAGTGCCCCGTGCGCCCAAAAGGGATTTCTTGCCTGTCGCCTGTCTTTGGTGAGCCTCCTTCCGCGTCTGGCCTGGCTCATGTGTCCGCTTGTCAAGCGTTTTCGCGGCGCTTCCACTTTGGGTTTGGGAAGGCCTCGACCAGGTGAGGAGATGCGTGACTCCCGGAGCAGTTGAAATCTCATCCCCACCCGGTGCGGCCTCTTTTCATTGATCAAGACGAACACACTGCAGCCGCGGCCAAAAGCCGCCGGGAGCTCATCCTCCTGCAGGAGAGCAGGAGGCCCCCATCACAGAAGAGGCTTGGATCTTTTCAGGGCTCCTCTCTGAGCAAAGAAGCCACACCACCACACAGGCTGAAAGAGGAAGCCAGGAATGGGAGATGGCCACAATCCCAGTCACTGGAACGCTGGCCTCACTGGACAAGCCACCCGTTTGGCACCCCTCTCCTTCAGCCCGTGGCAGTGGCACGGTGCTGTACCCGGCCTGGGCTCTGGCCTCTGCTCCGTCCTCCCTCTGGCTGTGGATCCCCTGTTTCTCAGGGGCTTACATGCTTCCTGGTCTGGCTGGATGTCTTCCAGGAGGATCACTTCCCGGTCCATCAGGGAGACACGTTCTGGAGATCCCTGTCGTGATTGTTTCTCTCTGCAAACCTGCTTGGGTTTGTCCCGATTTCCAACGGGGGAGGGGGAGCTTCAGGGCGCCTGCTGGGGACTCAGGACTCCGCTTCAGATCCGACAATGGACCCTCCGGGTGAGAAAGCATGGGCTGAGCACATCTCCTGAGGCAGGCAGGGTCTCGCTGCATCCCACAATCATCCCACAGGCCTCAGGGCCTGCTGTCAACTGAAAGTTCACGGCCGCATCTGAGCCCTCTGCCTCCCTCCTCCTTTGAAAGACAGGTCCTTCTCTTCTGGGACAGGTGCTGTCGCATTTCCTCTGCACACCCAGTCTCCTTCTTGAGAAGGAGACTCCCCTCTGCTCCTGGGTGGACTGGCCCCCTGAAACTTTTGGCCCGCTGCTAGATCGCAGGCGCTCTTTGATTTTCCCGGGCATTTATGGAAAGGTCACCTGTGCCCTCCTTCCACCGGGCACATGCCTGGACATCATTGTTTCCTTCGCCATCGCCCCGTGGGCCCTCGGTGACACACGTTCACACCATCTTCTCTAGGCTACGCCAGTGCCACGCATTGGCTCCACCTCGGATTCGCCCCCGGACCTGT
>NW_020264790.1:0-2085 GCF_003255815.1 Theropithecus gelada | reverse complement strand
CCAGAGCCCTCAGAAGGAGCCTGGCCTGGCTGGCACCCTGATTTTAGCACTCTGGGATTCATTTTGGACGTCTGACTCCACACCAGGGAGAGAATCAATACGTGATGCTTTAAGCCTCTAAATTAGGGGTCATTTGTGACAGCAGCCACAGGAAAGTCAAACAGGAGCCATCGGAGAGACTCCCTAGGATGCCCTGAGTGTCCTTCCTTGGCCCCACCGACAGAAACACAGGCCTGACCACTAGTGGTGCCCCCAACCCTCGAACACCCTGCTCAGCAGGAACCATGCAGGAGGGGCTGGGTGTGGCTGGGCCATGCTCTCTCCCCCCACACCTTCTTCTCAGAGAGCAGCTGGAGCCCCAGACCCCCCAGGGAGCCTCACAGAGAAATTCCCAACACAGGACCTGGTTTTCCACCTGAGGCTCAGGATCCAATGGAGAAGTGTTTCCCAAAAATGATGCTTCCTCCAAAGATGGCCAGTGACTTTCTGTGCCAAGCATCTGAGAAAATCTCCATGTCCTAGGACTGCCAGGCAGTCACCTGTGCACATGTCGGAACCCAAAACCCATCAACAGTGAGGCCTTGGGTAAAACACATTCCCACTTTTAATTATGATGAGATGCCTGGCCTCAGCATTGACAACACCAACTTCCCTCGAGCAGACTTGTTTAATCTCTTAGAAATGATGGAGCACACCAGCCTGAACAACATGGTGAAACCCTGTCTCTAATAAAACTACAAAAATTAGCTGGGTGTTGTAGCATGTACCTGTAATCCCAGCTACTCAGGAGGCTGAGGCAGGAGAATTGGTTGAACCTGGGAGGCAGAGGTTACGGTGAGCTCAGATCGTGCCATTGCACTCCAGCCTGGGTGACAGAGCGAGACTCCATCTAAAAATAAAATTTAAAAAAAAAAAAAATTATGGAGCACCTATTGCCGTTCTTGCACTTGTTCCTGGGGAGCTCAGAGCCTATCTTTTACAAGTGTCCTGAGCCTCTTGCAGGCCTTTCATGTGTGTTTCCTTTCTGACTTCCTCCTATTTTTCTCACACCTCTGAACCTGCTGTCAGGTGAAAAATCAAGGTGGGCCCCAAATTTAAGAGCTCATGAATTTGATGGTGTGGGAGTGTCCTAGACAGTCCAGCCCTTGGGGGTGTGGAGTTGGGCAGAGAGGAAGGAGGGCATTCCAGGGGCCAGAGCCAGAAGCAGAGGGACTCCAGGCCCAGAGTAGGATTTCCAGGCTGAAGAAAGAGAGGCCGTGGGTCGGGGGAAGGTCCAGATCAGGACAGGGACAGAAGGTGTATCTGGAGGCTCAGCCAGAAATAGCTCCCTCCAAAAAGCAGGCAGCGAGTTGGAGGGTGAGCTGCAAGGAGGAAGGGGAGGTGGGAGAGAATGGAGGGACCGGTGTTCAGTGAGCTGACTCCTCCTATCCTGGCCTATTTCCCCAGGGGACATGCCTGGGAGGCTGTGATCCTCTCCTCCAGGCTGCTTTCTCACTGGTGCCAGGATTCTCCCACCACCACACTGAGAACCCAGGAGAAGCATCAAATTATATGAAACATTAAGAAATGAAGGGAGCAGGATTTCTGGTTGACAAAGGATGTTTATTGAGGGTTTTCTGGGTACAGGGAGAAGGGCTGGATGGCTTGGGATGCAGAGAGACCCCTCCCCTGGGATCCTGCAGCTCCAGGCCCCTGTGGATGGGGTGAGGGTTGGGAACCTATGAACATTCTGCAGGGGCCACTGTCTTCTCCACGGTGTTCCCTTCATGCGTGACCTGGCAGCTGAAGATGTTGCGGGACCTCAGGCTCAGGTAGCTGCTGGCCATGTACTTGTTGCTGTTTGGAGGGCGCAGTCATCTCCACGCCCTGGGTGATGGGGGTACCATCTGCCTTCCAGGTCACCATCAAGATTCCCGGATAGAAGTCACTCATGAGACACACCAGTGTGGCCTTGTTGGCTTGCAGCTCCTCAGAAGATGGCGGAAACAGAGTGACTGACGGGGTGGCCTTGGGCTGACCTGTGTGGACAGAGGAGGGGGTGAGAGATGGCAGAGGTAGCGTGGGGTGCTGTGGAGCACCTCTCTC
>NW_020264789.1:0-2085 GCF_003255815.1 Theropithecus gelada | reverse complement strand
CAATTACTGAGAAAGAATTGTTGAAATTCTAGACTATAATTGTGGATTTCTCTGCTTCTCCTGCAGTTTAGTGATTTTTTGCTTCACCTATTTTGAAACTCTGTTATTAGGTGTATAAATATTTAGGACTGTCTTGAGGAATTGATATCTTTGCCATTAGTAAATGTCCTGGCAATATTCTTTGCTCTGAATTCTACTTGGTCTGATAATAATACAGCTGCTTTGGCTTTCTCTTAATTCATTCCTGTATCTATATCTATCTATATACTTGGAGAGAGAGACAGGATTCTTATAAGCAGCATATAATTGGGTCTTGCTTGGTTGCTAGTTAGACAATCTCTGCCCTTTAATTGCTGTTCAGACCATTTACATTGAATGTGACTTTCTTTTTTTTTTTTTTTTTTGAGACAAAGTCTTGCTCTTTTGCCAGGCTGGAGTGCAGTGGTGCGATCTCGGCTCACTGCAACGTCTGCCTCCCAGGTTCAAGTGATTCCCCTGCCTCAGCCTCCCGAGTAGCTGGAACTACAGGGGCATGCCACCACGCCTGGCTAATTGTTTGTGTTTCAGTACAGACGAGGTTTCACAATGTTGGCCAGGATGGTCTCGATCTCCTGACCTCATGATCTGCCCACCTCGGCCTCCCAAAGTGCTGGGATTACAGGTGTGAGCCACCGTGCCCATCCAGATGTGACTGTTGATGTATCATGATACTATTATTTTTCTCTATGTCTTATCTGTTCTTTGTTCTCTTTTTTCCTTTTTTTCTGCCTTATGAATTGAGAAGTTTATACTTGAGCTTCCTTTAGGTATTATAGTAAAAAATCTTTAACTTACCACAATATACCTTCAAGTAATGTGCTATTTTACATAGTATAACAACCTTACAACAGCACCTTTCCACTCCTCTCTCCTGACTTTTGTGCCATGATTGTCATATATTTTACACCTACATTTGCTATGTACTTCAAAACATATTTACATATTTATATAATCAGTTATCTTTTGAAGTGATTTTTAATTTAAGAAAAATATTTTATCCTTCTCTCCCGTACACATATTTACCATTTCTGGCCTTCTATTTTTTTGTGTGTGTGGATCCAGGATCCCATCTTATATTATTTTTTTCCACCTGAAATATTTCCATTAATAGTTCCTGTGGTTCAAGTCTGTTAGTGATGAAGTACTTCAGTTTTTATACGTTTGAAAAATTCTGTTTGTTTGTTTTTTTTTTTTTTTTTGAGACACTCTGTTGCCCAGGCTGGAGTGCAGCAGCAAAATCTTGGCTCACCACAACCTCCACCTCCCAGGTTCAAGCGAGTCTCCTGCCTCAGTCTCCCCAGCACCTGGAATTACAGGTATGTGCCACCATGCCCAGTTAATTCTTTTGTATTTTTTTTTTTTTTTTTTTTTTTTTTTTTTTGAGACTGAGTCTGGCTCTGTCGCCCAGGCTGGAGTACAGTGGCCAGATCTCAGCTCACTGCAAGCTCCGCCTCCTGGGTTCACGCCATTCTCCTGCCTCAGCCTCCCGAGTAGCTGGGACCACAGGCGCCCGCCACCTCGCCCGGCTAGTTTTTTGTATTTTTTAGTAGAGATGGGGTTTCACCGTGTTAGCCAGGATGGTCTCGATCTCCTGACCTTGTGATCCGCCCGTCTCAGCCTCCCAAAGTGCTGGGATTACAGGCTTGAGCCACCGCGCCCGGCCCAGCTAATTCTTTTGTATTTTTAGCAGAGATGGGGTTTCACCATGTTGGTCAGGCTGGTCTTGAATTCCTGACCTTGGATACTCCACCCATCTTGGCCTTCCAAAGTACTGGGATTACAGGTGTGAGCTACCGCGCTTGGCTGGAAAATTCTTTATTAAAAAAAGTAACTGGACCGGGCACAGTGGCTCACACCTGTAATCCCAGTACTTTGGGAGGCCGAGGTGGCGGATCATGAGGTCAGGAGATCGAGACCATCCTGGCCAACATAGTGAAAGCCCATCTCTACTAAAAATACAAAAAATTTAACCGGGTATGCTGGTGGGCACCTGCAGCCCCAGCTACTTGGGAAACTTAGGGAGGAGAATGGCGTGAACCCTGGAGG
>NW_020264788.1:0-2085 GCF_003255815.1 Theropithecus gelada | reverse complement strand
ATAAGGCTAGCAAAGAGATCCACGAAATACAGATGTAACTCTGTGAGTGGAAGTCACACATCACAGAGCAGTTTCTCAGAAAGCTTCTTTCCAGATTTCATCTCAGGTTATTTCCTTTTTCACCGTAGACCTCTATGGGCTTCCAAATATCACTTTGCCAATTCCACAAGAACTGTCTTAGCGAAAGCTTCTTGAGGGGAAAGCTGTTACTCTGTGAGATGATTTCACAGAACACGAAAAAGTTTGTCAGAAAGCTTCTTTCTCTTTGTTATTTTAGGATATTTCATTTGGCCCTATAGTGTTCAAAGGGACCAGAAATATCTGTTCTCAGATTCCACAGAAATAAGGCTAGCAAAGAGATCCGCGAAATACAGATGTAACTCTGTGAGATGAACTATCAGAACAGTAAGCAGTTTCTCAGAAAGCTTCTTTCCAGATTTCATCTGAGGATATTTCCTTTTTCACCATAGCCCTCTATGTGCTTGCAAATATCACTTTGCCAATTCCACAAGAACTGTCTTAGCGAATGGCTTCTGGAGGGGTAGCTGTAACTCTCTGAGATGATTTCACAGAAGACAGAGATGTTTCTCAGGAAGCTTCTTTCTCTTTGTTACCGGAGGTTATTTCCTTTGGCCCTATAGTCTTCAAAGGGATCCGAAATATTTGTTCTCAGATTCCACAGAAATAAGGCTAGCAAAGAGATCCACGAAATACAGATGTAACCTTATGAGTGGAAGACACACATCAAAGAGCAGTTTCTCAGAAAGCTTCTTTCCAGATTTCATCTGAGGATATTTCCTATTTCACCATAGCCCTCTATGGGCTTCCAAATATCACTTTGCCAAATCCAGAAGAACTGTCTTAGCGAAAGGCTTCTTGAGGGGAAAGCTGTAACTCTGTGAGATGATTTCACGGAACACAAAGGAGTTTCTCAGAAAGCTTCTTTCTCTTTGTTATCCGAGGATATTTCCTTTGGCCCTATAGTCTTCAAAGGGATCCGAAATATCTGTTCTCACATTCCACAGAAATAAGACTAGCAAAGAGATCCACGAAATATAGATGTAACTCTCTGAGTGGAAGGCACACATCACAGAGCAGTTTCTCAGAAAGCTTCTTTCCAGTATTCATCTGAGGATATTTTCATTTTCACCATAGCCCTCTATGGGCTTCCAAATATCACTTTGCTAATTCCACAAGAACTGTCTTAGCGAAAGGCTTCTTGAGGGCAAAGCTGTAACTCTGTGAGATGATTTCAAAGAACACAAAGAAGTTTCTCAGAAAGCTTCTTTCTCTTTTTTATGAGAGGATATTTCCTTTGGCCCTTGAGTCTTCAATGGGATCCGAAATATCTGTTCTCAGATTCCACAGAAATAAGGCTAGCAAAGAGATCCACGAAATACAGATATAACACTGTGAGATGAATTAACAGAACACTAAGCAGTTTCTCAGAAAGCTTCTTTCCAGATTTCATCTGAGGATATTTCCTCTTTCAACATAGTCCTCTAAGGGCTTCCAAATATCACTTTGCCAATTCCACAAGAACTCTCTTAGTGAAAGGCTTCTTGAGGGGAAAGCTGTAGGTCTGTGAGATGATTTCACAGAACACAAAGAAGTTTCTCAGAAAGTTTCTTTCTCTTTGTTATCGGAGGATATTTCCTTTGACCCTATAGCCTTCAAAGGGATCCGAAATATTTGTTCTCAGATTCCACAGAAATAAGGCTAGCAAAGAGATCCACGAAATACAGATGTAACCCTCTGAGTGGAAGTCAGACATCACAGAGCAGTTTCTCAGAAAGCTTCTTTCCAGATTTCATCTGAGGATATTTCCTTTTTCACCATAGCCCTGCATGGGCTTCCAAATATCACCTTGCCAATTCCACAAGAATTGTCTCAGCGAAAGGCTTCTTGAGGGGAAAGCTGTAACTCTGTGAGATGATTTCACGGAACACAAAGAAGTTTCTCAGGAAGCTTCTTTCTCTTTGTTATCGGAGGATATTTCCTTTGGCCCTATAGTCTTCAAAGGGATCCGAAATATCTGTTCTCAGATTCCACGGAAATAAGGCTAGCAAAGAGATCCAAGAAATA
>NW_020264787.1:0-2086 GCF_003255815.1 Theropithecus gelada | reverse complement strand
AGAAATACGGCTAGCAAAGAGATCCACGAAATACAGATGTAACTCTGTGAGTTGGAAGTCACACATCACAGAGCAGTTTCTCAGAAAGGTTCTTTCCAAATTTCATGTGAGGATATTTCCTTTTTCACCATAGCCCTCTATGGGCTTCCAAATATCACTTTGCCAATTGCACAAGAACTGGCTTAGCGAAAGGCTTCTTGAGGGGAAATCTGTAACTCTGTGAGATGATTTCACAGAACACAAAGAAGTTTCTCAGAAAGCTACTTTCTCTTTGTTTTCGGAGGATATTTCCTTTGGCCCTATAGTCTTCCAAGGGATCCGAAATATCTGTTCTCAGATTCCACAGAAATTAGGCTAGCAAAGTGATCCAGGAAATACAGATGTAACTCTGTGAGATGAATTAACAGAACACTAAGCAGTTGCTCAGAAAGCTACTTTCCAGTTTTCATCTGAGGATATTTCCTTTTTCACCATAGACCTCTATGGGCTTCCAAATATCACTTTGACAATTCCACAAGAACTGTCTTAGCGTACGGCTTCTTGAGGGGAAACCTGTAACTCTTTGAGATGATTTCACGGAACACAAACAAGTTTCTCAGAAGTCTTCTTTCTCTTTGTTATCGGAGGGTATTTCCTTTGGCCCTATAGTCTTCCAAATGGATCAAAAATATCTGTTCTCAGATTCCACAGAAATAAGGCTAGCAAAGAGATCCACGAAATACAGATGTAACTCTGAGAGTGGAAGTAACACATCACAGAGCAGTTTCTCAGAAAGCTTCTTTCCAGATTTCATCTGAGGATATTTCCTTTTTCACCATAGCCCTCAAAGGGCTTCCAAATATCTCTTTGCCAATCCCACAAGAACTGTCTAAGCGAAAGGCTCCTTGACGGGAAAGCTGTAACTCTGTGAGATGATTTCACAGAAAACAAAGAAGTTTCTCAGAAAGCTTCTTTCTCTTTGTTATCGGAGGATATTTCCTTTGGCCCTATAGTCTTCAAAGGGATCCGAAATATCTGTCCTCAATTTCCACAGAAATAAGGCTAGCAAGGTGATCCACGAAATACAGATGTAACTCTGTGAGATGAATTAACAGAAGACTAAGCAGTTTCTCAGAAAGCTTCTTTCCAGATTTCATCTGAGGATATTTCCATATTCACCGTAGCCCTCTATGGGCTTCCAAATATCACTTTGCAAATTCCACAAAACTGTCTCAGCGAAAGGCTTCTTCAGGGGAAACCTGTAACTCTGTGAGATGATTTCGCAGAACACAAAGAAGTTCCTCAGAAAGCTTCTTTCCGTTTGTTATCGGAGGATATTTCCTTTGGCCCTATAGTCTTCAAAGGGATCCGAAATATCTGTTCTCAGATTAGACAGAAATACGGCTAGCAAAGAGATCCACGAAATACAGATGTAAGTCTGTGAGGTGAATTAACCGAACACTAAGGAGTTTCTCAGAAAGCTTCTTTCCAGATTTCTTCTGAGGATCATTCCTTTCTCACCATAGCCCTCTAT
Organism: Theropithecus gelada; assembly: GCF_003255815.1. NCBI lineage: Eukaryota > Metazoa > Chordata > Mammalia > Primates > Cercopithecidae > Theropithecus > Theropithecus gelada. The sequence continues at coordinate 573 of NW_020264787.1, read as the reverse complement.
GGGCTTCCAAATATCACTTTGCCAATTCCACAAGAACTGTCTTAGCGAAAGGCTTCTTGAGGGGAAAGCTGTAACTCTGTGAGATGATTTCACAGAACACAAAGAAGGTTCTCAGAAAGCTTCTTTCTCTTTGTTATCGGAGGATATTTCCTTTGGCCCCAAAGTCTTCAAAGGGATCCGAAATGTCTGTTCTCAGATTCCACAGAAATAAGCTTAGCAAAGAGATCCACGAAATACAGATGTAACTCTGTGAGATGAATTAACAGAACACCTAGCAGTTTCTCGGAAAGCTTCTTTCCAAATTTCATCTGAGGATATTTCCTTTTTCACCATAGCCCTCTATGGGCTTCCAAGTATCACTTTGCCAATTCCACAAGAACTCTCTTAGTGAAAGGCTTCTTGAGGGGAAAGCTGTAACTCTGTTAGATGATTTCACAGAACACAAAGTAGTGTCTCAGAAAGCTTCTTTCTCTTTGTTATCGGAGGATATTTCCTTTGGCCCTATAGTCTTCAAAGGGATCCGAAATATCTGTTCTCAGATTACACAGAAATAAGGCTAGCAAAGAGATCCAC
>NW_020264786.1:0-2086 GCF_003255815.1 Theropithecus gelada | reverse complement strand
CCCTAGCCCTCCAGGCCTTTGTTTCCCCACCTGTAAAATGGGGCAGTGTAGCCCTCACGTGAAATGTTACTTCTAAAGGCACCTGTGAGCCAGAGCCCTGCTCTGGTGGCTGTGGGAGAGAGGAGATGATTTTTCTAACCTGCCTCCACCCTTCCCGGTGCCATGGGAGGCAGACACCGAGTTCTAGGGTCTCCAACTGCAGTGGGCGGCTGCTGATTGCTTCTCTCTGTCCAGAACAATGAGAACAAGAGCGCACTGCACTTGGAGCAGGAAGTTGAAGAGCTGCAGGAGAAGCTGGGCCAGGTGAATGAGACAGGAACCTCGACCCAGAAGGAGCCAGAGGCAGCGGTCCCAGCCCCAGGGACTGGGGGCCAGTCTGTGAGTGGGGAGACCCCCCAGGCCCTGCAGGAAGTCATGGAGAAGCTGGAGGTGAGTGAGTCCTGGAATAGGCCAAGAAGGGCAGGGGTAGGCAGGTCGCTGCTGAGAGGTGACCCCATTATTTTGGCTCCAGAGCGGCCTTATGGACCTCCTGGAGGAGAAGGCGGACCTGAGGGAGCGTGTGGAGAAACTAGAACATCAATTCATCCAACACTGGAGGGAGAGATGCCATCAGTGAGTGGGAGGCCAGAGCAAGGCAGGGGGAGCTGCAGGGCCGTCGGAGGGGCCCCAGGGTCTGAGCCCCGTCCTCCCGCAGGAAAATTAAACAACTGATAACGGAGCCAGAGGGCCGTGCCACAGAGGCCACACCGGGAGGAGGACATCATCAGGCTGGCCCAAGACGACGAGATGAAGGTAGGGTGTGCAACCTCCTTGCGGGGGTAGGGGTCGGGGGTGGGGGTGGCGTGAGGGTGGGCGCCGGCCGCGGCCTGACACCTGAGCACCCCTCCCTCCAGGTGGAGCTGCTGGAGCTGCAGGAGTTGCTGTTGCGGCTTGTGCTGACCGCAACAAAGGGCACAGAAAATTCCTGGCCGCTGCCCAGAGCCCTGATAATGAGCCCGGTCCAGGAGCCCCACCCCCCCAGGAGCTTGGGGCTGCCCACAAGCATGGTGGTGAGTAGAGCCCTCAGGCGGGGCGGGCAGGCAGGAGCAGCGGGGTTTGCACTGTGCTCAGATCCCCGCCTCCCTCTCTCCAAAGATCTTTGTGAGGTGAGCCTCAGCGACAGCGCCGAGACTGGGCAAGGAGAGGCCAGGGAGGGGTCTCCCCACGACAACCCTGCTGCGCAGCCCATCGTGCAGGAGCACCAGGAGCACCCAGGCTTGGGCAGCAACCGCTGCGTGCCGTTCTTTTGCTGGGCTTGGCTGCGGAGAAGAAGGAGATAAACATCACGATCATCAAAGAGCTGGTCAAGACATTTTTTAAAAAGAAACTTATAGGGTTGATCTCCTACACAATTCATTTACTTCATTCGAATGTTAGAGCTATTCATGTTTATTTGTGTTTCTAATTTATACTTTAAGTTTATTTGTAAAAAGTTAAAAGAGAGTGGGTCTCTGTGGCCTTCACTGAGGTTCACTCTGGCATCCTTTAGCATTTTTCGTTTTTGATTTCATAATTGTAGGTCATTAGCATGCATATCAAGTTCGCCCTTACGTGGTGGGAGTTCAAACACCCAAAGACCCACTGTTTGCACAAAACTGTTCTCGCTGGTTTGGAATAGGCTGCCATGCTTTTTTAATGTTATTGCAGCATGTATGTTCATTACAGAATTCAGATAAAATTTGCTTATATTCTGCTATTATGTTGGATCTAATCTTAATCACAGTGAGCCCTTCATTAGCTCAATATGCGGTTTGCCCTCAAGTGTGCACTGTTGATTACTTTGTAATAGGTGCCACCGTGAGTACTGACATTAGAGTTGTTTAAAGGCGGAGAACTGGAAACAGCCTTTCCCCCATTTGCTGTGTACTGGTGATGGGAGTAATAAATTCTTTCAAAGGTACTGTTATCGTTCAAATCACTTCCCTTTCACCCTGATAAATATCAGTGACTGGGCATGACCTTCAGATAGTGTTTAGCATCTGTGACCAATCTGAACATAATGTGTTCATCAGGTGCCGATGGGTTAAATCACACGCTGGCATATTTC
>NW_020264785.1:0-8356 GCF_003255815.1 Theropithecus gelada | reverse complement strand
TTTCAACTTTGGTGAATCTGGCAATTATGTGTCTTGGAGTTGCTCTTTTCAAGTAGTATCTTTGTGGCATTCTCTGTATTTCCTGGATTTGAATGTTGGCCTGCCCTACTAGGTTGGGGAAGTTCTGCTGGATGATATCCTGAAGAGTGTTTTCCAACTTGGTTCCATTTTCCCCCTCACTTTCAGGCACCCCAATCAGACGTAGATTTGGTCTTTTTACATAATCCCATACTTCTTGCAGGCGTTGTTCATTTCTTTTTCTTTTTTTTTCTTTTGGTTTCTCTTCTCGCTTCATTTCATTCATTTGATCCTCAATCACTGATACTCTTTCTTCCAGTTGATTGAGTCGGTTACTGAAGCTTGTGCATTTGTCACATATTTCTCGTGTCATGGTTTTCATCTCTTTCATTTCGTTTATGACTTTCTCTGCATTAATTACTCTAGCCATCAATTCTTCCACTTTTTTTTCAGGATTTTTAGTTTCTTTGCGCTGGGAATGTAATTCCTCCTTTAGCTCTGAGAAGTTTGATGGACTGAAGCCTTCTTCTCTCATCTCATCAAAGTCATTCTCCATCCAGCTTTGATCCGTCGCTGGTGATGAGCTGCGCTCCTTTGCCGGGGGAGATGCGCTCTTATTTTTTGAATTTCCAGCTTTTCTGCCCTGCTTTTTCCCCATCTTTGTGGTTTTATCTGCCTCTGGTCTTTGATGATGGTGATGTACTGATGGGGTTTTGGTTTATGTGTCCTTCCTGTTTGATAGTTTTCCTTCTAACAGTCAGGACCCTCAGCTGTAGGTCTGTTGGAGATTGCTTGATGTCCACTCCAGACCCTGTTTGCCTGGGTGTCAGCAGCAGAGGTTGCAGAAGATAGAATATTGCTGAACAGCGAGTGTACCTGTCTGATTCTTGCTTTGGAAGCTTCCACTCAGGGGGGTACTCCACCCTGTGAGGTGTGGGGTGTCAGACTGCCGCTAGTGGGAGATGTCTCCCAGTTATGCTACTCAGGGGTCAGGGACCCACTTGAGCAGGGAGTCTGTCCCTTCTCAGATCTCAACCTCCGTGTTGGGAGATCCACTGCTCTCTTCAAAGCTGTCAGACAGAGTCGTTTGTGTCTGCAGAGGTTTCTGCTGCGTTTGTTATTGTTTACTGTGCCCTGTCCGCAGAGGTGGAGTCTACAGAGACAGGCAGGTTTCCTTGAGCTGCTGTGAGCTCCACCCAGTTCGAGCTTCCCAGCGGCTTTGTTTACCTACTTAAGCCTCAGCAATGGCGGGCGCCCCTCCCACAGCCTCACTGCTGCCTTGCCGGTAGATCACAGACTGCTGTGCTAGCAATGAGGGAGGCTCCGTGGGCGTGGGACCCTCCTGGCCAGGTGTGGGATATAATCTCCTGGTGTGCCCGTTTCCTTAAAGTGCAGTATTGGGGTGTGAGTTACCCCATTTTCCAGGTGTTGTGTGTCTCAGTTCCCCTGGCTAGGAAAAGGGATTCCCTTCCCCCTTGCGCTTCCCAGATGAGGCGATGCCTCGCCCTGCTTCAGCTCTCGCTGGTCGGGCTGCAGCAGCTGACCAGCACCTATTGTCTGGCACTCCCTAGTGAGATGAACCCAGTACCTCAGTTGAAAATGCAGAAATCACCGGTCTTCTGTGTTGCTCGCACTGGGAGTTGGAGACTGGAGCTGTTCCTGTTTGGCCATCTTGCTCGATATACCAAAATCTTTTTTTTATATTTGGAAAATTCTAAAGATTCCACAAGAACTGATAAACAAATTCAGTAAAGTTGCAGGATAAAAAGTCAACGTGCAAAAATCAGTAGCATTTCTTAATGCCAAGATCAAACCACCTGAAATAAGAATCAAGAAAGTAATTCCACTTACAATAGCAAAAGTTAAAGAAAATGCCTAGAAATTAATTTAACCAAAGAAATGAAATATCTTGACCACGAAAACTATAAAACATTGATGCAATAAATTGAAGAAGACAACATAAGCTGGAAGGTATTCCATGCTCATGGATTGGAAAACTCAATATTCTTAATATATCTATACTACAAAAAGCAATCTACAGGTTCAATGCAATGTCGATTAAAATACTAGTGGCACTCTTTAGAGAAATAGAAAACACAATCCTTAAATTTATATGGTACCACAAAATACCTCAAATAGCCAAAGCTATCCTAAAGAAAAACAACAAAACTGAAGGAATCACATTACCTGACTTCAAATTATGTGAAATCTATACTAACCAAAACAGCATGATACTGGCATGAAAAGACACATAGAGGCCGGGCGCGGTGGCTCAAGCCTGTAATCCCAGCACTTTGGGAGGCCGAGACGGGCGGATCACGAGGTCAGGAGATCGAGACCATCCTGGCGAACACAGTGAAACCCCGTCTCTACTAAGAAATACAAAAACTAGCCGGGCGAGATGGCGGGCGCCTGTAGTCCCAGCTACTCGGGAGGCTGAGGCTGGAGAATGGCGTGAACCCGGGAGGCGGAGCCTGCAGTGAGCTGAGATCCGGCCACTGCATTCCAGCCTGGGCTACAGAGCGAGACTCCGTCTCAAAAAAAAAAAAAAAAAAAAAAAAAAAAAAAAAAAAAAAAAAAAAAAAGAAAAAAAAAAAAAAAAAAAAAAAAAAAAAAAAAAAAAAAAAAAAAAAAGACACATAGACCCCTGGAACAGAAGAGAAAACCCAGAAATAAATCCATATCTACAGTGAAGTCATTTTTGACAAAGGTGCCCATAACAAACATCAGGGAATGGACCATCTCTTCAATAAATGGTGCTGGGAAAACTGGATACCCATATGCAAAAGAATGAAACCAGACCCCTTTCTCTCACCATATACAAAAGTCAAATCAAAATGGATTAAAGACTTGAGTCAAACATCTTAAAGTATGAAACTACCACAAGAAAACATTGGGGAAAATCTCCAGGACATTGGCCTGGGCAAAAATTTCTTAGGCAGTACTCCCCAAGCCCAGGTAACCAAAGCAAAAATGGACAAATGGGATCACATGAAGTTAGAAAGCTTCTGCACAGCAAAGCATACAATCAACAAAGTGAAGAAATGACCCACAGAATGGGAGAAAATCTTTGCAAACTACTTTTCTGACAAGGGTTTGAGAACCAGAATGTATAAGGAGCTCAAACAACTCTGTAGGGAAAAATCTTATAATCCAATAAAAAAAGCAAAAAAATTAAATAGACGTTTCTCAAAAGAATACATACAAGTGGCAAACAGGTATATGAAAAGGTGCTCAACATCACTGATCATCAGAGAAATATAAATCAAAAATACAATGAAATATCATGTCACTCCAGTTAAAATGGCTTTTATCCAAAACACAGACAATAACAAATGTTGGCAAAGATGTGGAGAAAAGGGAACATTTATATATTTCGGGTGGGGGTGTAAGTTAGTACAACCACTATGGAGAACAGTTTGGAGGTTCCTCAAAAAATAAAAATAGAGTTGCCATATGATCCAGCAATGCTACTGCTGGGTATATATGCAAAAGAAAGGAAAGCATTATATCTAGGAGATATCTGCACTCTCATATTTATTGCACCACTATCAACAATAGCGGATACTTGGAAGCAATTGAAGTGTTCATCAACAAATGAATGGATAAAGAAAAGGTACATATACACAATTGAGTATTATTTAGCCTTAAAAAAGATTGAAATTCTGTCATTTGCAACAACATGAATGGAATTGGAGGCTATTAAACTAAGTGAAATAAGCCAAGCACAGGAACACAAACTTCACATGTTCAGGCTTATTTATGGGAACTAAAAATTGAAACAATTGAACTCATGGAGATAGAGAGTAGAAGGATGTTTACCAGAGGTTGGAAAGGGTAATTCAGTGGTGTGGGCAAGTGGGGATACTTAATTGGTACAAAAAAATTTGAAAGAATGTATTAGACCTAGTATTTGCTAGCACAACAGAGTGACTATAATAAAAATAGTTTAATTGTACATTTTAAAATAACTAGATGAGTATAACTGTATTGTTTGCAACACAAAGGAAAAATGCTTTACACTTTAGATAGCTTATTTACCCTGATGTGATTATTGTGCATTGCATCCTTGTATTAAAATGTCTCCTCTAACTCAGGGTGGGGAGGCGTTCCAAGATGGCCAAATAGGAACAGCTCCAGTCTGCAGCTCCCAGCGGGATCAACACAGAAGACAGGTGATTTCTGCATTTCCAACTGAGGTACCTGGTTCATCTCACTGGGACTGGTTGGACACTGGGTACAGCCCATGGAGGGCAAGCTGAAGCAGGGGAGGGAGTCACCTCTCCCGGGAAGTGAAAGGGGTTGGGGAATATCCCTTTCCTAGCCAAGGGAAGCCGTGGCAGACTACCTGGAAAAACGGGACACTCCCGTCCAAATACTGTACTTTTCCCAAGGTCTTAGCAACTGGCCGACAAGGAGATTCTCTCCTGTGCCTGGCTTGGTGAGTCCCAGGCCCACAGAGCCTTGCTCACTGCTAGCGCAGCAGTCTGAGATCAAACTGTGAGGTGGCAGCCTGGCTGGGGGAGGGGCGTCCACCATTGCTGATGTTTGAGTAGGTAAATAAAGTGGCCTGGAACCTCCAACTGGGTGGAGCCCACCACAGCTCAACAAGGCCTACTGCCTCTAGACTCCACTTCTGTGGGCAGGGCATAGCTGAAAACAAGGCAGCAGACAACTTCTGCAGACTTAAACATCCCTGTCTGGCAGCTCTGAAGAGAGCAGCGGTTCTCCCACCATGGTGTTTGAACTTCAAGAATGGACAGTTTGCCCTAAGGGGGTCCCTGACCCCCGTGTAGCCTAACTGAGAGACACCTCCCAGTAAGGGCCGACAGACACCTCATGTAGGCAGCTACCCCTCTGGGACAAAGCTTCCAGAGGAAGGGTTGGGCAGCAATATTTGCTGTTCTGCAACACTTGTTTTTCTGCAGCCTCCGCTGGTGATACCCAGGCAAATAGTGTCTCCAAGAGACTTGCAACTGAGGGACCTGAATGTTAGAAGGAAAACTAACAAACAGAAAGGAATACCATCAACATCAACAAAAAGGTCATCTACATCAAAAACCCCATCGCTAGGTCACCAACATCAAAGACCAAAGGTAGATAAAACCACAAAGATGAGGAGAAACCAGAGCAGAAAAGCTGAAAATTCTAAATATCAGATCGCCTCTTCTAATCCAAAAAATCGCAGCTGCTTGACAGCAACAGAACAAAGCTGGACAGAGTATGACTTCGACAAGTTGACAGAAGTAGGCTTCAGCAGGTCAGAAATAGTAAACTTTCTGAACTAAAGGAGGATGTTAAAACCCATCGCAAGGAAGCTAAAAATCTTGAAAAAAGATTAGGCAAATGGCTAACTAGAATAACCAGTGTAGAGAAGACCATAAATGACCTGATGGAGCTGAAAACCATGGCAGGAGAACTTTGTGACACATGCACAAGCTTCAATAGCTGATTCAATCAAGTGGAAGAAAGGGTATCAGTGATGGGAGATCAAATTAATGAAATAAAGGGAGAAAACAAGATTACAGAAAAAAGTAAAAAGAAATGAACAAAGTGTATAAGAAATGTGGGACTATGTTAAAAGACCATATCTACGTTTGATTGGTGTACCTGAAAGTGATGGGGAGAATGGAACCAAGTTGGAAAAGACTCTTCAGGATATTATCCAGGAGAACTTCCCCAACCTAGCAAGGCAGGCCAACATTCAAATTCAGGAAATAGAGAGAACACCACAAAGATACTCCTCGAGAAGAGCAATCCCAAGGCACATAATTGTCAGATTCACCAGGGTTGAAATGGAGGAAAAAGTGTTAAGGGCAGCAAGAGAGAAAGGTTGGGTTACCCACAAAGGGAAACTCATCAGACTAACAGCAGATCTTGTGGCAGAAACCCTACAAGCCAGAAGAGAGTGGGGCCCAACATTCAACATTTTTGTAGAAAAGAATTTTCAAACCAGAATTTCGTATCCAGCCAAACTAAGCTTCATACGTGAAGGAGAAATAAAATCCTTTACAGACAAACAAATGCTGAGAGATTTTGTTACCACTAGGCCTGCCTTCAAGAGCTCCTGAAGCAAGCATGAAACATGGAAAGAAACAACTGGTACCAGCCACTGCAAAGACATGCCAAATTGCAAAGACCATTGATGCTATGAAGAAACAGCATCAATTAATGGGCAAAATAACCACCTAACATCATAATGACAGGATAAAATTCACACATAATAATATTAACCTTAAATGTAAATGGGCTAAATACTCCAACTGAAAGACACAGACTGGCCAATTGGATAAAGAGTCAAGATCCATCAGTGTGCTGTATTCAGGAGACCTATCTCACGTGCAGAGACACACATAGGCTCAAAATAAAGGGATAGAGGAAGATCTGCCAAGCAAATGGAAAACAAAAAAAAGCAGCGGTTGCAATCCTAGTCTATGATAAAACAGACTTTAAACCATCAAAGATCAAAAGAGACAAAGAAGGCCATTACATAATGGTAAAGGGATCAATTCAACAGGAAGAGCTAACTATCCTAAATATATATGCACCCAATACAGGAGCACCCAGATTCATAAAGCAAGTCCTTAGAGACCTACAAAGAGACTTAGACTCCCACATAATAATAATGGGAGACTTTTACACCCCACTGTCAACATTAGACGATCAACGAGACAGAAAGTTAACAAGGATATCCAGGACTTGAACTCAGCTCTGCACCAAGCAGACCTAATAGATACCTACAGAATTCTCCACCCCAAATCAACAGAATATACAGTTTTCTCAGCACCACATCATACGTACTCTATAATTGACCACATAATTGGAAGTAAAGCACTCCTCAACAAATGTAAAAGAACAGAAATCACAGCAAACTATCTCTCAGACCACAGTGCAATCAAATTAGAACTCAGGATTAAGAAACTTACTCAAAACCGCACAACCACATGGAAACTGAACAACTTGCTCCTGAATGACTACTGGGTAAATAATGAAATGAAGGCAGAAATAAAGATGATCTTTGAAACCAATGAGAACAAAGACACAACATAGCAGGATCTCTGGGACACATTTAAAGCAGTGTGTAGAGGGAAATTTATAGCACTAAATGCCCAAAGGAGAAAGCAGGAAAGATCTAAAATTGAAACCCTAACATCACAATTAAAAGAACTAGAGAAGCAAGAGCAAATATATTCAAAAGCTAGTAGAAGGCAAGAAATAACTAAGATCAGAGCAGAATTGTAAGAGAGACACAAAAAACCCTTCCAAAAATCAATGAATCCAGGAGCTGGTTTTTTGAAAAGATCAACAAAATGGATAGACCACTATCAAGACTAATGAAGAAGAAAAGAGAGAAGAATCAAATAGATGCAGTAAAATATGATAAAGAGGATATCACCACTGATCTCACAGAAATACAAACTACCATCAGAGAATACTATAAACACCTCTATGCAAAAAAACTAGAAAATCTAGAAGAAATGGATAAATTCCTGGACACATACACCCTCCCAAGACTAAACCAGGAAGAAGTTGACTCCCTGAGTAGACCAATAACAGGCTCTGGAATTGAGGCAATAATTAATAGCCTACCAACCGAAAAAAAGTCCAGGAACAGATGGATTCACAGCTGAATTCTACCAGAGGTACAAAGAGGGGCTGGTACCATTCCTTCTGAAACTATTCCAATCAATAGAAAAAGAGGGAATCCTCCCTAACTCATTTAATGAGGCCACCATCATCCTGATACCAAAGTCTGGCAGAGATACAACAAAAAAACATAATTTTAGACCAATATCCCTGATGAACACCGATGGAAAAATCCTCAATAAAATACTGGCAAACCGAATCTAGCAGCACATTAAAAAGTTTTTCCAGCACAATCAAGTCGGCTTCATTCCTGGGATGCAAGCTGGTTCAACATACACAAATCAATAAACGTAACCCATCACATAAACAGAACCAATGATAAAAACCACATGATTATCTCAATAGACGCAGAAAAGGCCTTTGACAAAATTCAACAGCCTTCCATGTTGAAAACTCTCAATAATCTAGGTAATGATGGAACATATCTCAAAATAATAAGAGCTATTTAGGACAAACCTACAGCCAATATCATACTGAATGGATAAAAACTGGAAGCATTCCCTTTGAAAACTGGCACATGACAAGGATGCCCTCTCTCACCACTCTTATTCAACATATTGTTGGAAGTTCTGGCCAGGACAATCAGGCAAGAGAAAGAAATTAAGGGTATTCGATTAAGAAAAGAGGAAGTCCAGAAATAATAGCACACATCTACAGCCATCTGATCTTTGACAAACCTGAGAGAAACAAG
>NW_020264784.1:0-2086 GCF_003255815.1 Theropithecus gelada | reverse complement strand
GTTTGTTCTCTCATTTTCCATGTTGTTGAGGAAAATAACAGGCTACGCGAGACATATTAAATTTCTATGTAGTTGCTCAGATCAGGATAAGTGCTCACCTGGTGCAGAACGGGACTCTGCTCTTGCTTCACCCAGGATGCGTTTCCTAGTTCCTTCCTAGAGTGGGGACACACCATACTCCAGCCCTCCGGACCCCGCTCCCTGCTCTGGCATGATTCCACCAGACTATATTCCAGCTGTCCTCCCGGGACCTAGATGTTTTCTTTCTTTTTTTTTTTTTTCCTTTGAGATGAAGTCTCACTGGACGGTCCAGGCTGGAGTGCAGTGGCACAGTCTCGGCTCACTGCAACCTCCACCTCCCAGGTTCAAGTGATTCTTCTGCCTCAGCCTCCCAAGTAGCTGGGATTACAGGTGCCTGCCACCACGCCCAGCTAAATTTTTGGGAGATAGGGTTTCACCATTTTGGCCAGGCTGATCTTGAACTCCTGACCTCAAGTGATCCGCCCGCCTTGGCCTCCCAAAGTGCTGGGATTACAGGCGTGAGCCACCACACCTGGTCAATTTTTTTTTTTTTTAATTTGTATAGATGGGGTTTTTCCATGTTGCCCGGGCTGGTCTTGAACTCGTGGGCTCAAGCGACCCTCCCGCCTCGACCTCCCAAAGTGTTGGGAGTATAGGTATGAGCCACTGTGCCTGGCTGAGATGATTTAAATGACACGGGAGGATGTGCACAGGTTATATGCAAATACTATACCATTTTGTATCGGGGTCTTGAGCATCCTAGGGTTCTGGTGTGGAGCCAGGGTGGGGCAGGCCTGGTCCCAATCCCCTGCAGATACCAAGGGCTGACCGTACATGTTGTATTTCTGAAAATAGTTTTAGAGTAAATTAAACCGAGTGACAGATGAGATTCCTACCCATTTAGTAATAGTAGTGCCGTGGTTCTTTCCCTCCTTCCTGACCGGCTGTGATGGTCATGAATCAGAGTGTCATGTGTGGGTGGGCGGTAGGTGCTCAGATTCTCCAAGCACTGTTGTGTGTTTGTCTAATCAAAACTGAATTCCCTCAGCTGCAGAAATGGCTGAGAGCCCAGCTGGTTTTTCTCTATGCTGTTTCCTTTGTGATGACATAGTGTTGATGGATTTATTGGAATATATCTTTCATTAATTGGAAGAATTCCTAAAATTTTTTTTAAAAAGCCTTTTTTTGAGATAATTGTGGATTCACATAGAGTTGTAAGACATAGTATCGAGGTTCCTTTTACTGTTCGCCCCATTGCCCTCAATGGTAGCGAGTTGCAAACTACAGCACAGTCACCACAACTAGGGTGTTAACGCTGACAGTCTGCCTGTCTTCGTCAGGTCTTCCCAGTTTTACATGCTCTCAATGGTGTGTGTATTTCTTGGCACATTTTTCACGTGTGGATTTTCCGAGACCACCACTGCAATCAGGGTACATGGACAAGGGTCCTTTATACCCACATTCATGTCTTCTCTCCCCACCCTAACTGCTGGCAACCACTCATCTGTTCTCTGTGTCTATTATGTGACTTTTTCACATTGGTTTTTAAAATTTTTATTGTTATTATTGTAATTTTTGGAGACAGGGTCTCACCCTGATGCCCAAGCTGGAGTGCAGTGATAAAATCATAGCTCACTGCAGCCTCAAACTCCTGGGCTCAAGCAGTCCTCTCATTTCAGCTTCCTGAGCAGCTGGGACCACAGATGCACGACAACACACCCAGCTAATTTTCTATTTGTAGAGACCGAGGTCTTGTTATGGTTCCCAGGCTTGTCTTGAACTCCTGGCCTCAAGCAAGACTGAGTTTTTTCACTCAGCATAATCCCCTTGACATTTTCCCAAGGGGGTCATTGCATGTGTCATTATTGCTGAGTAGTAGTTTTTTGGTTTTTTGTTTTGTTTTTGGAGGCAGAGTCTCGCTTTGTCGCCCAGGCCAGGCTGGAGTGCAGTGGCGCAATCTTGGCTCACTGCAGCCTCCACCTCCCAGGTTCAAGCAATTCTCCCTCAGCCTCCCAAGAAGCTGGGACCACAGGCGTGCACCACCACGCCTGGCTAATTTTTGTAT
>NW_020264783.1:1490-2086 GCF_003255815.1 Theropithecus gelada | reverse complement strand
AATAACAAAGAGAAATAAGCTTTCTGAGAAACTTCTTTGTGTTCTGTGAAATCATCTCACAGAGTTACAGCTAACCCTCAAGAAGCCTTTCGCTAAGAAAGTTTCTGTGGAATTGGCAAAGTGATATTTGGAAGCCCTTAGAGGGCTATGGTGAATAAGGAAGTATCCTCAGAAGAAATCTGGAAAGAAGCTTTCTGAGAAACTGCTTAGTGTTCTGTTAATTCATCTCACAGAGATACATCTGTATTTCGTGGATCTCTTTGCTAGCCTTATTTCTGTGAGTCTGAGAACAGATATTTCGGATCCCTTTGAAGACTATAGGGCCAAAGGAAATATCCTCCGATAACAAAGAGAAAGAAGCTTTCAGAGAAACTTCTTTGTGTTCTGTGAAATCATCTCACAGAGTTACCACTTTCCGCTCAGGAAAACTTTCGCTAAGACAGTTCTTGTGGATTGGCAAAGTGATATTTGGAAGCCCATAGAAGGCCATGGTGAAAAAGGAAATATCCTCAGATGAAATCTGGAAAGAAGATTTCTGAGAAACTGCTTAGTGTTCTGTTAATTCATCTCACAGAGTTACATCTGTATTTCGTGGA
>NW_020264783.1:0-1441 GCF_003255815.1 Theropithecus gelada | reverse complement strand
ATATCCTCCGATAACAAAGAGAAAGAAGCTTTGTGAGAATCTTCTTTGTGTTCTGTGAAATCATCTCACAGAGTTACAGCTTTCCACTCAAGAAGCCTTTCGCTAAGACAGTTCTTGTGGAATTGGCAAAGTGATATTTGAAAGCCCTTAGAGGGGTATGGTGAAAAAGGAAATATCCTCAGATGAAATCTGGAAAGAAGCTTTCTGAGAAACTGCTTACTGTTCTGTTAATTCGTCTCACAGGGTTACATCTGAATTTCGTGGATCTCTTTTCTAGCCTTATTTCTGTGGAATCTGAGAACAGATATTTGGGATCCCTTTGAAGTTTATAGGGCCAAAGGAAATATCCTTCGATAACATAGAGAAAGAAGCTTTCTGAGAAACTTCTTTGTGTTCTGTGAAATCATCTCACAGAGTTACAGCTTTCCCCTCAAGAAGCCTTTCGCTAAGACAGTTCTTGTGGAATTGGCAAGGTGATATTTGGAAGCCCATAGAGGGCTATCGTGAAAAAGGAAATATTCTCAGATGAAATATGGAAAGAAGCTTTCTGAGAAAGTGCTTAGTGTTCTGTTAATTCATCTCACAGAGTTACATCTGTATTTCGTGGATCTCTTTGCTAGCCTTATTTCTCTGGAATCTGAGAACAGATATTTCGGATCCCTCTGAAGACTATAGGGCCAAAGGAAGTATCCTCCGATAACAAAGAGAAAGAAGCTTTCTGAGAAACTTCTTTGTGTTCTGTGAAATCATGTCACAGAGTTACAGCTTTCCCCCCAAGAAGCCTTTCGCTAAGAGAGTTCTTGTGGAATTGGCAAAGTGATATTTGGAATCCCGTAGAGGGCTAAGGTGAAAAAGGAAATAGCCTCAGATGAAATCTGGAAAGAAGATTTCTGAGAAACTGCTCTGTGATATGTGACTTCCACTCAGAGAGATACATCTGTATTTCGTGCATCTCTTTGCTAGCCTTATTTCTGTGGAATCTGAGAACAGATATTTCTTATCCCTTTGTAGACTATAGGGCCAAAGGAAATATCCTCCGATAACAAAGAGAAAGAAGCTTTCTTGGAAACTTCTTTGTGTTCTGTGAAATCATCTCACAGAGTTACAGCTTTCTCCTCCAGAAGCCTCTCGCTAAGACAGTTCTTGTGGAATTGGCAAAGTGATATTTGGAGGCCAATAGAGGGTATGGTGAAAAAGGAAATATCCCCCGATGAAATCTGGAAAGAAGATATCTGAGAAACTGCTCTGTGATGTGTGACTTCCACTCACAGAGTTACATCTGTATTTCTTGCATCTCTTTACTAGCCTTATTTCTGTGGAATCTGAAAACAGATATTTCGGATCCCTTTGAAGTCTATAGGGCCAAAGGAAATATCGTCCGATAACAAAGAGAAAGAAGCTTTCTGAGAAACTTCTTTGTGTTCTGTGAAATGATCTCACG
>NW_020264782.1:0-2086 GCF_003255815.1 Theropithecus gelada | reverse complement strand
TATTTGGAAGCCCATAGAGGCCTAAGGTGAAAAAGGAAATATCCTCAAATGAAATCTGGAAAGAAGCTTTCTGAGAAACTGCTTAGTGTTCTGTTAATTCATCACACAGAGTTACATCTGTATTTCGTGGATCCCTTTGCTAGCCTTATTTCTGTGGAATCTGAGAACAGATATTTCGGATACATTTGAAGACTATAGGGCCAAAGGAAATATCCTCCGATAACAAAGAGAAAGAAGCTTTCTGAGAAACTTCTTTGTGTTCTGTGAAATCACCTAACAGAGTTAAAACTTTAACCTCAAGAAGCCTTTCGGTAAGACAGTACTTGTGGAATTGGCAAAGTGATATTTGGAAGCCCATAGTGGGCTATGTTGAAAAAGGAAATATCCTCAGATGAAATCTGGAAAGAAGCTTTCAGAGAAACTGCTCGGTGTTTTGTGACTTCCACTCACAGAGTTACATCTGTATTTCGTGGATCTCTTTGCAAGCCTTATTGCTGTTGAATCTGAGAACATATATATCGGATCCCTTTGAAGACTATAGGGCCAAAGGAAATATCCTCCGATAACAAAGAGAAAGAAGGTTTCTGAGAAACTTCTTTGTGTTCTGGGAAATCATCTCACAGAGTTACAGCTTTCCCATCAAGACGACTTTCGCTAAGGCAGTTCTTGTGAAATTGGCAAATTGATATTTTTAGGCCCATTGAGGGCTATGGTGAAAAAGGAAATATCCTCAGTTGAAATCTGGAAAGAAGCTTTCTGAGAAACTGCTTAGTGTTCTGTTAATTCATCTCACAGAGTTACATCTGTATTCTCTGCATCTCTTTGCTAGCCTTATTTCTGTGGAATCGGAGAACAGATATTTCGGATCCCTTTGAAGACTATAGGGCCAAAGAAATATTTTCCGATAACAAAGAGAAAGAAGCTTTCTGAGAAACTTCTTTGTGTTCTGTGAAATCATCTCACAGAATTACAGCTTTTCCCTTAAGAAGCCTTTCGCTAAGACAGTTCTTGTGCAATTGGCAAAGTGATATTTGGAAGCCCATAGAGGGCTAGGGTGAAAAAGGAAATATCCTCAGATGAAATCTGGAAAGAAGCTTTCTGAGAAACTGCTTAGTGTTCTGTTAATTCATCTCACAGAGTTACATCTGTATTTCGTGGATCTCTTTGCTAGCATTATTTATGTGTATTTGAGAACAGATATTTCGGATCCCTTTGAAAACTATAGGACCAAAGGAAACATCCTCCCATACAAAGGGAAAGAAGCTTTCTGAGAAACTTCTTTGTGTTCTGTGAAATCATCTCACAGAGTTAAAACTTTCCCCTAAAGAAGCCTTTCGCTAAGACAGTTCTTGTGGAATTGGCAAAGTGATATTTGGAAGCCCATAGAAGGCTACGGTGAAAAAGGAAATATCCTCAGATGAAATCTGGAAAGAAGCTTTCTGAGAAACTACTCTGGGATGTGACTTCCACTCACAGAGATACATCTGTATTTCGTGGATCTCTTTGCTAGCGTTGTTTCTGTGGAATCTGAGAACAGATATTTCGGATCCCTTGGAAGACTATTGGGCCAAAGGAAATATCCTCCGATAACAAAGAGAAAGAAGCATTCTGAGAAACTTCTTTGTGTTCTGTGAAATCATCTCACAGAGTTACAGCTTTCTTCTCAAGAAGCCTTTCGCTATGACAGTTCTTGTGGAATAGGTAAAGTGATATTTTGAAGCCCTTAGAGGGCTATGGTGAAAATGGAAATATCCTCAGATGATATCTGGAAAGAAGCTTTCTGAGAAACTTCTTAGTGTTTTGTTAATTTACCTCACAGATTTACATGTGTATTTCGTGGATCTCTTTGCTAGCCTTATTTCTGTGGAATCTGAGAACAGATATTTCGGATCCCTTTGAAGACTATAGAGCCAAAGGAAAAATCCTCCGATAACAAAGAGAAAGAAGCTTTCTGAGAATCTTCTTTCTGTTCTGGGAAATCATCGCACAGAGTTACAGCTTTCCCCTCAGGACGACTTTCGCTAAGACAGTTCTTGTGAAATTGGCAAAGTGATCTTTGCAAGCCCATAGAGGGCTATGGTGAAAA
>NW_020264781.1:0-2088 GCF_003255815.1 Theropithecus gelada | reverse complement strand
TAGAATTACAGCTTTCAATTCAAGAAGCCTTTCGCTAAGACAGTTCTTGTGGAATTTGCAAAGTGATATTTGGAAGCCCATAGAGGGGTATGGTGAAAAAGGAAATATCCTCAGATGAAATCTGGAAAGAAGCTTTCTGAGAAACTGCTTTGTGATGTGTGACTTCCACTCACAGAGTTACATGTGTATTTCCTGGATCTCTTTGATAGCCTTCTTTCTGTGGAATCTTAGAACAGATATTTCGGAACCCTTTGAAGACTATAGGGCCAAAGGAAATATCCTCCGATAACAAAGAGAAACAAGCTTTCTGAGAAACTTCTTTGTGTTCTGTGAAATCATCTCACAGAGTTACAGCTTTCCCCTCAAGAAGACTTTCGCTAAGACAGTTCTTGTGGAATTTGCAAAGAGATATTTGGAAGCCCGTAGAAGGCTATGGTGAAAAAGGAAATATCCTCAGATGAAATCTGGAAGGAAGCTTTATGAGAAACTGCTTAGTGTTCTGTTAATTCCTCTCACTGAGTTACAGCTTACCCCTCAGGAGGCCGCTCACCAAGCCTGTTCTTGTGGAATACACAAGGTAATATTTGGAGGCACATAGATTGCTATGGTGAAAAACAACATATCCTCAGAGTAAAACTGGAAAGAAGCTTTCTGAGAAACTGCTTTGTGATGTGTGACTTCCACTCACAGAGTTATATCTGTATTTCCTGGATCTCTTTGATAGCCTTATTTCTGTGGAATGTGAGAACAGATATTTCGGATCCCTTTGAAGACTATAGGGCCAAAGGAAATATCCTCCGATAACAAAGAGAAAGAAGCTTTCTGAGAAACTTCTTTGTGTTCTGTGAAATCATCTCACAAAGTTACATCTTTCCCCTCAAGATGTCTTTCGCTAAGACAGTTCTGGTGGAATTAGCAAACTTATATTTGAATCACATAGAGGGCTATGGTGCGAAAGGAATTATCCTCAAATGAAATCTGGAAAGAAGCTTTCTCAGAAACTGCTTAGAGTTCTGTTAATTCATCTCACCGAGTTACATCTTTTCCCTCAAGGGGCCGCTCACTAAGCCTGCTCTTGTGGAATTTGCAAAGTGATATTTGGAAGCCCATATAGGACTATGGTGAAAAAGAAAATATACTCAGAGAAAAACTGTAAAGAAGCTTTCTGAGAAACTGCTTTGTGATGTGTGACTTCCACACACAGAGTAACATCCGTATTTCGTGGATCTTTTTGCTAGCCTTATTTCTGTGAAATCTGAGAACACTTATTTCAGATCCCTTTGAAGACTATAGGGCCATAGGAAATATCCTCCGATAACAAAGAGAAAGAAGCTTTCTGAGAAACTTCTTTGTGTTCTGTGAAATCATCTCACAAAGTTCCAGCTTTCCCCTCAAGAAGCCTTTCGCTAAGACAGTCCTTGTGGAATTGGCAAAGTGACATTTGGAAGCCCTTAGTGGGCTATGGTGAAGAAGGAATATCCTCAGATGAAATCTGGAAAGAAGCTTTCTGAGAAACTGCTTAGTGTTCTATTAATTCATCTCACTGAGTAAATCTGTATTTCGTGGATCTCTTGGCTAGAATTATTTCTGTTGAATCTGAGAACAGATATTACGGATCCCTTTGAAGACTATTCGGCCAAAGGAAATACCCCCCGATAACAAAGAGAAAGAAGCTTTCTGAGAAAGTTCTTTGTGTTCTGTGAAATCATCTCACAGAGTTACAGCTTTCCCCTCAAGAAGCCATTCGCTAAGAAAGTTCTTGTGGAGTTGACAAAGTGATATTTGGAAGCCCATAGAGGGCTACGGTGAAAAAGAAAATACCCTCAGATGAATCTGGAAGGAAGCTTTCTGAGAAACTGCTTAGTGTTCTGTTAATTCATCTCACAGAGTTACATGTGTATGTCGTGGATCTCTTTCCTAGCCTTATTTCTTGGAATCTGAGAACAGATATTTCGGATCCCTTTAAAGACTATAGGGCCAAAGGAAATATCCTCCAATAACAAAGAGAAAGAAGCTTTCTGAGAAACTTCTTTGTGTTCTGTGAAATCATCTCACAGAGTTACGGCTTTCCCGTCAAGAAGCCTTTCG
>NW_020264780.1:912-2089 GCF_003255815.1 Theropithecus gelada | reverse complement strand
AGGAAGAACCTTTCTGAGAAACTTGTTTGTGTTCTGTCAAATCATCTCACAAAGTTACAGTTTTCGTCTCAAGAAGCATTTCACTAAGACAGTTCTTGTGGAATTGGCAAAGTGCTATTTGGAAGCCCTTAGAGGGCTACGGTGAAAAAGGAAATATCCTCAGATGAAATCTGGAAAGAAGCTTTCTGAGAAACTGCTGAGTGTTCTGTTAATTCATCTCACAGAGTTACATCTGTATTTCGTGGATCTCTTTGCTAGCCTTATTTCTGTACCANCAGATGAAATCTGGAAAGAAGCTTTCTGAGAAACTGCTTAGTGTTCTGTTAATTCATCTCACAGAGTTACATCTTTATTTCGTGGATCTCTTGGCTAGCCTTATTTCTGTGGAATCTGAGAACAGATATTTCGGATCCCTTTGAAGACTATAGGGCCAAAGGAAATATCCTCCGATTACAAAGAGAAAGAAGCTTTGTGAGAAACTTCTTCCTGTTCTGTCAAATCATCTCACAAAGTTACAGTTTTACCCTCAAGAAGAGTTTCGCTAAGACAGTTCTTGTGGAATTGGCAAAGTGATATTTGGAAGCCCATAGAGGGCTATGGTGAAAAAGGAAATATCCTCAGATGAAATCTGGAAAGAAGCTTTCTGAGAAACTGCTGAAGGTTCTGTTAATCCATCTCACAGAGTTACATCTGTATTTCGTGGATCTCTTTGCTAGCCTTATTTCTGTGGAATCTGAGAACAGATATTTCGGATCCCTTTGAAGTCTATAGGGCCAAAGGAAATATCCTCCGATAACAAAGAGAAAGAAGTTTTATGAGAAACTGCTCAGTGTTCTGCTAATCCATCTCACAGAGTTACATCTGTATTTCGTGGATCACTTTGCTAGCCTTATTTCTGTGGAATCTTAGAACAGATATTTCGGATCCCTTTGAAGACAATAGGCACAAAGGAAATATCATCTGATAACAAACAGAAAGAAGCTTTCTGGGAAACTTCTTTGTGTTCTGTGAAATCATCTCACAGAGTTACAGCTTTCCCCTCAAGAACCCTTTTGCTAAGACAGTTCTTGTGTAACTGGCAATGTGATATTTGGAAGCCCATAGAGGGCTATGGTGAAAAAGGAAATATCCTCAGATGAAATCTGGAAAGAAGCTTTCTGAGAAACTGCTGAGTGTT
>NW_020264780.1:0-878 GCF_003255815.1 Theropithecus gelada | reverse complement strand
CAGAGTTACATCTGTATTTCGTGGATCTCTTTGCTAGCCTTATTTCTGTGGTACAGAGAACAGATATTTCGGGATCACGTTGAGGACTACAGGGCCAAAGGAAGTATCCTCCGATAACAAAGAGAAAGAAGCCTTCTGAGAAACTTCTTTGTGTTCTGTGAAATCATCTCACAGAGTTACAGCTTTCCCCTCAAGAAGTCTTTCGCTAAGACAGTTCTTGTGGAATTGGCAAACTGATATATGGAAGCCCGTAGAGGGCCTTGCTGAAAAAGGAAATATCCTCAGATGAAATCTGGAAAGAAGCTTTCTGAGAAACTCCTGAGTGTTCTGTTAATTCATCTCACAGAGTTACATCTCTATTTCGTGGATCTCTTTGATAGCCCTATTTCTGTGGAATCTGAGAACAGATATTTCGGATCCCTTGGAAGACTACAGGGCCAAAGGAAATATCCTCCGATAACAAAGAGAAAGAAGCTTTCTGAGAAACGTCTTTGCGTTTTGTGAAATCATTTCACAGAGTTACAGCTTTCCGCTCAAGAAGCCTTTCGCTAAGACAGTTCTTGTGGAATTGGCAAAGTGATATTTGGAAGCCCATAGAGGGCTATGGTGAAAAAGGAAATATGTTCAAATGAAATCTGGAAAGAAGATTTCTGAGAAACTGCTGAGTGTTCTGTTAATTCATCTCCCAGAGTTACATCTGTATTTCGTGCATCTCTTTGCTAGCCTTATTTCTGTGGAATATGAGAATAGATATTTCCGATCCCTTTGAAGACTATAAGGCCAGAGGAAATATCCTCCGATAACAAGGAGAAAGAAGGTTTCTGAGAAACTTCTTTCTGTTCTGTGAAATCATCCCACAGAGTTACAGCTTTCCCCTC
>NW_020264779.1:0-2088 GCF_003255815.1 Theropithecus gelada | reverse complement strand
GGTTTTTTGTGTCTCTATCTCCTTCAGTTCTGCTCTGATCTTAGTTAATTCTTGAATGTTGGCCTGCCCTAATAGGTTGGGGAAGTTCTCCTGGATGATATCCTGAAGAGTGTTTTCCAACTTCGTTCCATTTTCCCCCTTATTTTCAGGCACCCCAATCAGACGTAGATTTGGTCTTTTTACATAATCCCATACTTCTTGCAGGCTTTGTTCATTTCTTTTTCTTCTTTTTTCTTTTGGTTTCTCTTCTCGCTTCATTTCAGTCATTTGATCCTCAATCGCTGATACTTTCTTCCAGTTCATCGCATCGGTTACTGAAGCTTTTGCATTTGTCACGTATTTCTGGTGTCATGCTTTTCATCTCCTTCATTTTGTTTATGACCTTCTCTGCATTAATTACTCTAGCCATCAATTCTTCCACTTTTTTTTCAAGATTTTTAGTTTCTTTGCACTGGGTACGTAATTCCTCCTTTAGCTCTGAGAAATTTGATGGACTGAAGCCTTCTTCTCTCATCTCGTCAAAGTCATTCTCTGTCCAGCTATGATCCGTTGCTGGCGATGAGCTGCGCTCCTTTGCCGGGGGAGATGCGCTCTTATTTTTTGAACTTCCAGCTTTTCCGCCCTGCTTTTTCCCCATCTTTGTGGTTTTATCTGCCTCTGGTCTTTGATGATGGTGAGGTACTGATGGGGTTTTGGTGTAGATGTCCTTCCTGTTTGATAGTTTTCCTTCTAATAGTCAGGACCCTCAGCTGTAGGTCTGTTGGAGATTGCTTGAGGTCCACTCCAGACCCTGTTTGCCTGGGTATCAGCAGCAGAGGCTGCAGAAGATAGAATATTGCTGAACAGCGAGTGTACCTGTCTGATTCTTGCTTTGGAACCTTCCTCTCAGGGGTGTACTCCACCCTGTGAGGTATGGGGTGTCAGACTGCCCCTAGTGGGGGATATCTCCCAGTTAGGCTACTCAGGGGTCAGGGACCCACTTGAGCAGGGAGTCTGTCCCTTCTCAGATCTCAACCTCCGTGTTGGGAGATCCACTGATCTCTTCAAAGCTGTCAGACAGAGTCGTTTGCATCTGCAGAGGTTTCTGCTGGGTTTGTTATTGTTTACTGTGCCCTGACCCCAGAGGTGGAGTCTACAGAGACAGGCAGGTTTCCTTGAGCTGCTGTGACCTCCACCCAGTTCGAGCTTCCCAGCAGCTTTGTTTACCTACTTAAGCCTCAGCAATGGCGGGCGCCCCTCCCCCAGCCTCTCTGCTGCCTTGCCGGTAGATCACAGACTGCTGTGCTAGCAATGAGGGAGGCTCCGTGGGTGTGGGACCCTCCTGGCCAGGTGTGGGATATGATCTCCTGGTGTGCCTGTTTGCTTAAAGCGCAGTATTGGGGTGGGAGTTACCCGATTTTCCAGGTGTTGTGTGTCTCAGTTCCCCTGGCTAGGAAAAGGGATTCCCTTCCCCCTTGCGCTTCCCAGGTGAGGCAATGCCTCGCCCTGCTTCAGCTCTCGCTGGTCGGGCTGCAGCAGCTGACCAGCACTGATCGTCCGGCACTCCCCAGTGAGATGAACCCAGTACCTCAGTTGAAAATGCAGAAATCACCAGTCTTCTGTGTCGCTCGCACTGGGAGTTGGAGACTGGAGCTGTTCTTATTCGGCCATCTGCTCTGCCCCCTCAAGGATAAATTTTTAACAAAGTATGTATAAGACTGGTACATCAGAAACTACAAAACATTGCTGAGAGGGGGTGGAGCAAGATGGAAGATGGAAGAAAGTATCAGCAATTGAGGATCAAATGAATGAAATGAAGCAAGAAGAGAAATCTAAAGAAAAAAGAGGAAAAAGAAATGAAGAAAGTGTGCAAGAAGTATGAGATTATGTAAAAAGACCAAATCTACGTCTGATTGGGGTGCCTGAAAGTGAGGGGGAAAATGGAACCAAGTTGGAAAACACTCTTCAGGATATCATCCAGGAGAACTTCCCCAACCTATTAGGGCAGGCCAACATTCAAATCCAGGAAATACAGAGAACGCCACAAAGATACTCCTGGAGGAGAGCAACTCCAAGACACATAATTGCCAGATTCACCAAAGTTGAAAT
>NW_020264778.1:0-2089 GCF_003255815.1 Theropithecus gelada | reverse complement strand
AGACTTTGCTGAAGTTGCTTATCAGCTTAAGGAGGATTTGGGCTGAGACAATGGGGTTTTCTAAATATACAATCATGTCATCTGCAAAGAGGGACAATTTGACTTCTTCTTTTCCTAACTGAATACCCTTGATTTCTTTCTCTTGCCTAATTGCCCTAGCCAGAACTTCCAACGCTATGTTGAATAGGAGTGGTGAGAGAGGGCATCCCTGTCTTGTGCCAGTTTTGAAAGGGAATGCTTCGAGTTTTTGCCCATTCAGTATGATATTGGCTGTGGGTTTGTCATAAATAGCTCTTATTATTTTGAGATATATTCCATCAATACCGAATTTATTGAGAGGTTTTTTTTTAATCATGAAGGGTTGTTGAATTTTGTCAAAGGCCTTTTCTGCATCTATTGAGATAATCGTGGTTTTGTCTTTGGTTCTGTTTATATGCTGGATTACATTTATTGATTTGCATATGTTGAACCAGCCTTACCTCCCAGGGATGAAGCCCACTTGATCATGGTGGATAAGCTTTTTGATGTGCTGCTGGATTTGGTTTGCCAGTATTTTATTGAGGATTTTTGCGTCGATGTTCATCAGGGCTATTGGCCTAAAAGTCTCTTTTTTTGTTGTGTCTCTGCCAGGCTTTGGTATCAGGATGGTGTTGGCCTCATAAAATGAGTTAGGGAGGATTCCCTCTTTTTCTATTGATTGGAATAGTTTCAGAAGGAATGGTACCAGCTCCTCCTTGTACCTCTGGTAGAATTTGGCTGTGAATCCATCTGGTCCTGGACTTTTTTTGGTTGGTAGGCTATTAATTATTGCCTCAATTTCAGAGCCTGCTATTGATCTATTCAGGATTCAACTTCTTCCTGGTTTAGTCTTGGGAGAGTGTAAGTGTCCAGGAAATTATCCATTTCTTCTGGATTTTTTAGTTTATTTGCATAGAGGTGTTTATAGTATTCTCTGATGGTAGTTTTATTTCTGTGGGGTCAGTGGTGATATCCCCTTTATCATTTTTTATTGCATCTATTTGATTCTTCTCTCTTTTCTTATTAGTCTTGCTAGAGGTCTATCAATTTTGTTGATCTTTTAAAAAACCAGCTCTGGATTCATTGATTTTTGGAGGGATTTTTGTGTCTCTGTCTCCTTCAGTTCTGCTCTGATCTTGGTTATTTCTTGCCTTCTGCTAGCTTTTGAATGTGTTTGCTCTTGCTTCTCTAGTTCTTTTAATTGTGATGTTAGGGTGTCAATTATCTTTCCTGCTTTCTCTTGTGAGCATTTAGTGCTATAAATTTCCCTCTACACACTGCTTTAAATGTGTCTCAGAGATTCTGGTATGTTGTATCTTTGTTCTCATTAGTTTCAAAGAACATCTTTATTTCTGCCTTCATTTCGTTATGTACCCAGTAGTCATTCAGGAGCAGGTTTTTCAGTTTCCATGTAGTTGAGCAGTTTTGATTGAGTTTCTTAGTCCTGAGTTCTAGTTTGATTACACTGTGGTCTGAGAGACAGTTTGTTACAATTTCTGTTCTTTTACATTTGCTGAGGAGTGCTTTACTTCCAACTATGTGGTCAATTTTGGAATAAGTGCGATGTTGCTGAGAAGAATGTATATTCTGTTGATTTGGGGTGAAGAGTTCTGTAGATGTCTATTAGGTCCACTTGGTGCAGAGTTGAGTTCAGTTCCTGGATATCCTTGTTAACTTTCTGTCTCGTTGATCTGTCTAATGTTGATAGTGGGGTGTTAAAGTCTCCTGTTATTATTGTATGGGAGTCTAAGTCTCTTTGTAAGTCTCTAAGGACTTGCTTTGTGAATCTGGGTGCTCCTATATTGGGTGTATATATATTTAGGATAGTTAGCTCTTCCTGGTGAATTGATCCCTTTACCATTATGTAATGGCCTTCTTTGTCTCTTTTGATCTTTGCTGGTTTAAAGTCTGTAAAATCAGAGACTAGGATTGCAACTCCTGGTTTTTTTGTTTTCCATTTGCTTGGTAGATCTTCCTTCATCCCTTTATTTTGAGCCTATGTGTGTCTCTGCATGTGAGATGGATCTCCTGAATACAGCAGACTGATGGGTCTTGACTCTTTATCCAGTTT
>NW_020264777.1:0-2089 GCF_003255815.1 Theropithecus gelada | reverse complement strand
TACATCTGTATTTCGTGGATCTATTGGCTAGCATTCTTTCTGTGGAATCTGAGAACAGATATTTCGAAACCCTTTGAAGACTATAGGGCCAAAGGAAATATCCTTCGATAACAAAGAGAAAGAAGCTTTCTGAGAAACTTCTTTGTGTTCTGTGAAATCATCTCACAGAGTTACATCTTTCTCCTCAAGAACCCTTTCGCAAAGACAGTTCTTTTGGAATTGGCAAAGTGATATTTGGAAGCCCATAGAGGGCTATGGTGAAACAGGAAATATCCTCAGATGAAATCTGGAAAGAAGCTTTCTGAGAAACTGCTTAGTGTTGTGTTAATTCATCTCACAGAGTTACATCTGTATTTCGTGGAACTCTTTGCTAGCCTTCTTTCTGTGGAATCTGAGAACAGATATTTCGGATCCCTTTGAAGACTATAGGGCAAAAGGAAATATCCTCCGATAACAAAGAGAAAGAAGCTTTCTGAGAAACTGCTCTGTGATGTGTGACTTCTACTCACAGAGTTACATCTGTATTTCGTGGATCTCTTTGCTAGCCTTATTTCTGTGGAATCTGAGAACAGATATTTCGGATAACTTTGAAGACTATAGGGCCAAAGGAAATATCCTCCGATAACAAAGAGAAAGAAGCTTTCTGAGAAACTTCTTTGTGTTCTCTGAAATCATCTCACAGAGTTAGAGCTTTCCCGTCAAGAAGCCTTTCTCTAGGACAGTTCTTGTTTAATTAACAAAGTGATATTTGGAAGCCCATAGAGAGCTATGGTGAAAAAGGAAATATCCTCAAATGAAATCTGGAAAGAAGCTTTCTGAGAAACTGCTTAGTGTTCTGTTAATTCATCTCACAGAGATACATCTGTATTTCGTGGATCTGTTTGCTAGCCTTATTTCTGTTCAATCTGAGAACAGATATTTCAGATCCCTTTGATCGCTATAGGGCCAAAGGAAATATCCTCCGATAACAAAGAGAATGAAGCTTTCTGAGAAACTTCTGTGTGTTCTGTGAAATTATCTCACAGAGTTACAGCTTCCCCCTCCAGAAGTCTTTCGCTAAGACAGTTCTTGTGGAATTGGCAAATTGATATTTGGAAGCACATAGAGGGCTACGGTGAAAAAGGAAATATCCTCAGATGAAATCTGGAAAGAAGCTTTCTGAGAAACTGCTTAGTGTTCTCTTAATTCATGTCACAGAGTTACTTCTGTATTTCGTGAATCTCTTTGCTAGCCTTCTTTCTCTGGAATCTGAGAACAGATATTTCGGATCCATTTGAAGACTATAGGGCCAAAGGAAATATCCTCCGATAACAAAGAGAATGAAGCTTTCTGAGATACTTCCTTGTGTTCTGTGAAATCATCTCACAGAGATACATCTTTCCCCTCAAGAAGCCTTTCGCTAAGACAGTTCTTGTGGAATTGGCACAGTGATATTTGGAAGCCCACAGAGGGCTACGGCAAAAAAGGAAATATCCTCAGATGAAATCTGGAAAGAAGCTTTCTGAGAAACTGCTCTGTGATGTGGGACTTCTACTCACAGAGTTACACCTGTATTTCGTGGATCTCTTCGCTAGCCTTCTTTCTGTGGAATCTGAGAACAGATATTTCGGATCCCTTTGAAGACTATAGGGCGAAAGGAAATATCCTCCGATAACAAAGAGAAAGAAGCTTTCTGAGAAACTTGTTTGTTTTCTTTGAATTCATCTCACAGAGTTACAGCTTTCCCCTCAAGAAGCGTTTTGCTAAGACAGTTCTAGTGGAATTGGCAAAGTGATATTTGGAAGCCCATAGAGGGCTATGGTGAAAAAGGAAATATCCTCAGATGAAATCTAGAAAGAAGCTTTCTGAGAAACAGCTAAATGTTCTGCTAATTGATCTCACAGAGTTACATCTGTATTTCGTGGATCTCTTTGCTAGCCTTATTTCTGTGGAATCTGAGAACAGATATTTCGGATCCCTTTCAAGACTATAGGGCCAAAGGAAATATCCTCCGATATCAAAGAGAAAGAAGCTTTCTGAGAAACATCTTTGTGTTCTGTGAAATCATTACACAGAGTTACCCCTTTTCCCTCAAGAAGCCTTTCGCTAA
>NW_020264776.1:0-2089 GCF_003255815.1 Theropithecus gelada | reverse complement strand
TCATATGGTACATCTAGTTCTAGATCCTTGAGGAATCGCCATACTGTCAGAAAACTTCTTTTTCGTTTTTATCTGAGGATATTTCCTATGGCCATATAGTATTCAAAGTGATCCAAAATATCAGGTCTTAGATTCCACAAAAACAGGACTAGCAAAGAGCTCCACGAAATACAGCTGTAACTCAGTGAGTTGAATTTACATATCGCAAAGCAGTTTCTCAGAAAGCTTCTTTCTACTTTTTCTCTGAAGATATTTCCTTTGTCACCGCAAACTTCATTGGGCAAAGAAATATCCCATTGCAGATTTGAAGAAAACAGTTTTAGGAAACTGATCAATGGCCGGGCGCGGTGGCTCAAGCCTGTAATCCCAGCACTTTGGGAGGCCGAGACGGGTGGATCACGAGGTCAGGAGATCGAGACCATCCTGGTGAACATGGTGAAACCCCGTCTCTACTAAAAAATACAAAAAACTAGCCGGGCGAGGTGGCGGCGCCTGTAGTCCCAGCTACTCGGGAGGCTGAGGCAGGAGAATGGCGTGAACCCGGGAGGCGGAGCTTGCAGTGAGCTGAGATCCGGCCACTGCAACTCCAGCCCGGGAGACAGAGCGAGACTCCGTCTCAAAAAAAAAAAAAAAAAAAAGGAAACTGATCAATGAACACAAAAGTGTAACACTGTGAGTTGCATTCACACGTCACAATGCAGTTTCTCAGAATGCTTCTTTTCAGTTTTTATCTGAAGATACTTCCTTTTTCACCGTAGCCCTCAATGCACTCCCAAATATCACTTTGCAGATACCACGAGAAGAATGTTTGCAAACAGCTTCATGAACAGAAAGGTGGAACTCTGTGAGATGAATTCACAAATCAGCAAGAAATTTATCAGAAAACTTCTTTCTCGTTTTTATCCGAAGATATTTCCTTTGGCAGTATAGTCTTCAAAGCGATCTGAAATATCAGTTCTCAGATTCCATAAAAACAGGGCTAGCAAACGGCTCCATGAAATACACGTGTAACTCACTGAATTGAATTCACACATCACAAAGCAGATTCTCAGAAAGCTTCTTTCTACTTTTTGTTTGCGCATATTTCCTTTGTCACCATTGGCTTCATTGCACTAAGCAATATCCCATTGCAGAAATGAAGAAAACAGAGTTAGCAAACTGATCAGTTAAAAGAAATGTGTAATACTGTGAGTTGCATTCACACGTCACAAAGCAGTTTCTCTGAACGCTTCTTTCCAGGTTTTAGCTGTGGATATTTCCTTTTTCACCATAGCCCTAATGTGCTCCCAAATATCACTTTGCAGTTTCCACGAATTCACAAATCACAACGAAATTTCTCAGAAAGCTCCTTTTTAGATTTTATCTGAGGATACTCCCTTTGTCGCCATAGGCATCAATGGGATCCAAAATAGCCCTTCTAAGATTCCCCAAAAATGGTGCTACCAAACAGCTCCATGAAGAGAATCTTGTAAATCTGTGAGATGAATTCACAGATCAAAAAACAGTTTCTCAGAAAGCTTCTTTTTCCCTTGTCTGTGGACATTTCATTGTCACCCTAAGCTTCAATCCACTGTGAAATAACTCATTGCAGATTCCACAACAACAGAATTAGACAGCTGCATAATGAAAAGAACTATGTAACTCTGTGACATGAATTCAAACAGCACACAGCAGTTTATCAGAAAGTTCCTTTATAGTTTTATCTGATGATATTTCCTTTTTTACCATGGACATTGCACTCCCAAATGTCCTTTTGGAGATTCCACGAAAACAGTTGTAGCAAACTGCTCCATGAAAAGAAAGGTGCACCCCTGTGAGATGAATTCACACATCACAAAGAACTTTCTCAGAAAGCTTCTTTCTATTTTTTATCTAAGGATGTGTCCTTTGTCACCGTTGGCTTCATGGTGATCCAAAATATCCTTCCTCAGATTCCCCAAAAACAGTGCTAGCAAACTGATCCATGAATGGAATCATGTAACCCTGTGACATGAATTTACAAATCACAAAGCAGTTTCTCAGAAAGATTCTTTTTAGTTATTGTCTGTGGAAATTTCCTTTATCACCATAAGCTTCAAAGCACTCTGAA
>NW_020264775.1:0-2089 GCF_003255815.1 Theropithecus gelada | reverse complement strand
TCTTCCGATAACAAAGAGAAAGAAGCTTTCTGAGAAACTTCTTTGTGTTCTGTGAAATCATCCAACAGAGTTACAGCATTGCCCTCAAGAAGCCTTTCGCTAAGACAGTTCTTGTGGAATTGGCAATGTGATATTTGAAAGCCCTTAGAGGGCTATGGTGAAAAAGGAAATATCCTCAGATGAAATCTTGAAAGAGCTTTCTGCGAAACTGCTCTGTAATCTGTGACTCCCACTCACAGAGTTACATCTGTATTTCGTGGATCTCTTTGCTAGCCTTACTTCTGTGGAATCTGAGAACAGATATTTCGGATCACTTTGAAAACTATAGGGCCAAAGATTTTATCCTCCGATTAAAAAGAGAAAGAAACTTTCTGAGAAACTTCTTTGTGTTCTGTGAAATCATCTCACAGAGTTACATCTTTCCCCTAAAGATGCCTTTCATTAAGACACTTCTTGTGGAATTGACAAAGTGATAATTGGAAGCCCATAGAGGGCTATGGTGAAAAAGGAAATATCCTCAGATGAAATCTGGAAAGAAGCTTTCTGAGAAACTGCTCTGTGATGTGTGACTTCCACTCACACAGTTACATCTGTATTTCGTGGATCTCCTTGCTAGCCTTATTTCTGTGGAATCTGAGAACAGATATTTCGGATACCTTTGTAGACTATAGGGCCAAAGGAAATATCCTCCGAAACCAAAAGAGAAAGAAGCTTTCTGAGAAACTTCTTTGTGTTCTGTGAAATCATCTCACAGAGTTACATCTTTCCCCTAAAGATGCCTTTCGTTAAGACACTTCTTGTGGAATTGACCAAGTGATAATTGGAAGCCCATAGAGGCTATGGTGAAAAAGGAAATATCCTCAGACGAAATCTGGAAATAAACTTTCTGAGAAACTGCTTACTGTTCTGTTAATTCATCTCATAGAGTTACATCTGTATTTCGTGGATCTCTTTGCTAGGCTTATTTCTGTGGAATCTGACAACAGATATTTCGCATCCCTTTGAAGAGTAGAGGGCCAAAGGAAATATCCTCCGATAACAAAGAGAAAGAAGCTTTCTGAGAAACTTCTTTCTGTTCTGTGAAATCATCTCACAGAGTTACAGCTTTCCTCTCAAAAAGCCTTTTGCTAAGGCAGTTCTTGTGAAATTGACAAAGTGATATTTGGAAGCCCATAGAGGGCTATGGTGAGAAAGGAAATATTCTCAGATGAAATCTGGAAAGAAGCTTTCTGAGAAACTGCTCTGTGGTGCGTGACTTCCACTAACAGAGTTACATCTGTATTTCGTGGATCTCTTTGCTAGCCTTATTTCTGTGGAATCTGCGAACAGATATTTCGGATCCCTTTGAAGACTATAGGGCCAAAGGAAATATCCTCCGATAACAAAGAGAAAGAAGCTTTCTGAGAAACTGCTTTGTGTTCTCTGAAATCATCTCACAGAGTTACAGCATTCCGCTCAAGAAGCCTTTCGCTAAGAGAGTTGTTGTGGAATTGGCAAAGTGGTATTTGGAAGCCCTTAGAGGGCTATGATGAAAAAGGAAATATCCTGAGATGAAATCTGGAAAGAAGCTTTCTGAGAAACTGCTTAGTGTTCTGTTAATTCATCTCACAGAGTTACATCTGTATTTCGTGGATCTCCTTGCTAGCCTTATTTCTATGGAATCGGACAACAGCTATTTCGCTTGCCTTTGAAGAGTATAGGGCCAAAGGAAATATCCTCCGATAACAAAGAGAAAGAAGCTTTCTGAGAAACTTCTTTGTGTTCTGTGAAATCATCTCACAGAGTTACAGCTTTACCCTCGAGAAGCCTTTCGCTAAGACAGTTCTTGTGGAATTGGCAAAGCGATAGTTGGAAGCCCTTAGAGTGCTATGGTGAAAAAGGAAGTATCCTCAGATGAAATCTGGAAAGAAGCTTTCTGAGAAACCGCTCCCTGATGTGTGACTTCCACTCACAGAGCTCCATCTGTATTTCCTGGATCGCTTTGCTAGCCTTATTTCTGTGGAATCTGAGAACAGATATTTCGGACCCTTTGAACACTATAGGGCCAAAGGAAATATCCTCCGATAACAAAGAGAAAGAAGCTTTCTGA
>NW_020264774.1:0-8358 GCF_003255815.1 Theropithecus gelada | reverse complement strand
GAAATGAAGGAAAAAATCTTAAGGGCAGCCAGAGAGAAAGGTCGGGTTACCCACAAAGGGAAGCCCATCAGACTAACAGCAGATCTCTCAGCAGAAACTCTACAAGCCAAAAGAGAGTGGGGGCCAATATTCAACATTCTTAAAGAAAAGAATTTTCAACCCAGAATTTCATGTCCAGCCAAATTCAGTTTCATAAGTCCTTTACAAATAAGCAAATGCTTAGAGATTTTGTCACCACCAGGCCTGCCTTACAAGAGACCCTGAAGGAAGCACTCAACATGGAAAGGAACAACCGGTACCAGCCATCGCAAAAACATGCTAAAATGTAAAGACCATCGAGGCTAGGAAGAAACTGCATCAACTAACGAGCAAAATAACCAGTTAATATCATAATGGCAGGATCAAGTTCACACATAACAATATTAACCTTAAATGTAAATGGACTAAATGCTACAAATAAAAGACACAGAATGGCAAACTGGATAAAGAGTCAAGACCCATCAGTCTGCTGTATTCAGGAGATGCATCTCATATGCAGAGACATGCATAGGCTCAAGATAAAGGGATGGAGGAAGATTTACCAAGCAAATGGAGAACAAAAAAAGCAGGGGTTGCAATCCTAGTCTCTGATAAAACAGACTTTAAACCATCAGAGATCAAAAGAGACAAAGAAGGCCATTATATAATGGTAAAGGGATCAATTCAACAGGAAGAGCTAACTATCCTAAATATATATGCAACCAATACAGGAGCACCCAGATTCATAAAGCAAGTCCTTAGAGACTTACAAAGAGACTTAGACTCCCATACAATAATAATGGGAGACTTCAACACTCCACTGTCAACATTAGACAGATCAACGAGACAGAAAGTTAACAAGGATATCCAGGAATTGAACTCATCTCTGCAGCAAGCAGACCTACTAGACATCTATAGAACTCTCCACCCCAAATCAACAGAATATACATTCTTCTCAGCACCACATCGCACTTATTCCAAAATTGACCACATAATTGGAAGTAAAGCACTCCTCAGCAAATGTACAAGAACAGAAATTATAACAAACTGTCTCTCAGACCACAGTGCAATCAAACTAGAACTCAGGACTAAGAAACTCAATCAAAACCGCTCAACTACATGGAAACTGAACAACCTGCTCCTGAATGACTACTGGGTACATAACGAAATGAAGGCAGAAATAAAGATGTTCTTTGAAACCAATGAGAACAAAGATACAACATACCAGAATCTCTGGGACACATTTAAAGCAGTGTGTAGAGGGAAATTTATAGCACTAAATGCCCACAAGAGAAAGCAGGAAAGATCTAAAATTGACACTCTAACATCGCAATTAAAAGAACTAGAGAAGCAAGAGCAAACACATTCGAAAGCTAGCAGAAGGCTAGAAATAACTAAGATCAGAGCAGAACTGAAGGAGATAGAGACACAAAAAACCCTCCAAAAAATCAATGAATCCAGGAGTTGGTTTTTTGAAAAGATCAACAAAATTGACAGACCACTAGCAAGACTAATAAAGAAGAAAAGAGAGAAGAATCAAATCGACGCAATTAAAAATGAAAAAGGGGATATCACCACCGACCCCACAGAAATACAAACTACCATCAGAGAATACTATAAACACCTCTACGCAAATAAACTGGAAAATCTAGAAGAAATGGATAATTTCCTGGACACTTACACTCTTCCAAGACTAAACCAGGAAGAAGTTGAATCCCTGAATAGACCAATAGCAGGCTCTGAAATTGAGGCAACAATTAATAGCCTACCAACCAAAAAAAGTCCAGGACCAGATGGATTCACAGCCGAATTCTACCAGAGGTACAAGGAGGAGCTGTTAGCATTCCTTCTGAAACGATTCCAATCAATAGAAAAAGAGGGAATCCTCCCTAACTCATTTTACGAGGCCAACATCATCCTGATATCAAAGCCTGACAGAGATACAACAAAAAAAGAGAATTTTAGACTAATATCCCTGTTGAACGTCGATGCAAAAATCTTCAATAAAATACTGGCAAACCGAATCCAGCAGCACGTCAAAAAACTTATCCACCATGATCAAGTGGGCTTCATCCCCGGGATGCAAGGCTGGTTCAATATACGTAAATCAATAAATGTAATCCAGCATATAAACAGAACCAAAGACAAAAATCACATGACTATCTCAATAGATGCAGAAAAGGCTTTTGACAAAATTCAACAGCCCTTCATTCTAAAAACTCTCAATAAATTCGGTACTGATGGAATGTATTGCAAAATAATAAGAGCTATTTATGACAAACCCACAGCCAATATCATACCAAATGGGCAAAAACTGGAAGCATTACCTTTGAAAACTGGCACAAGAGAGGGATGCCCTCTCTCACCACTCCTATTCAACATAATGTTGGAAGTTCTGACTAGGGCAATCAGGGAAGAGAAAGAAATCAAGGGTATTCAGTTAGGAAAAGAAGAAGTCAAATTGTCCCTGTTTGCAGATGACATGATTGTATATTTAGAAAACCCCATCGTCTCAGCCCAAAATCTCCTTAAGCTGATAAGCAACTTCAGCAAAGTCTCAGGATACAAAATTAATGTGCAAAAATCACAAGCATTCTTATACACCAGTAACAGACAAACAGAGAGCCAAATCATGAATGAACTCCCATTCACAATAGCTTCAAAGAGAATAAAATACCTAGGAATCCAACTTACAAGAGATGTCAAGGACCTCTTCAAGGAGAATTACAAACCACTGCTCAGTGAAATAAAAGAGGACACAAACAAATGGAAGAACATACCATGCTCATGGATAGGAAGAATCAATATCGTGAAAATGGCCATACTGCCCAAGGTAATTTATAGATTCAATGTCATCCACATTAAGCTACCAATGAGTTTCTTCACAGAATTGGAAAAAACTGCTTTAAAGTTCATATGGAACCAAAAAAGACCCTGCATTGCCAAGACAATCCTATGTTGAAAGAACAAAGGTGGAGGCATCATGCTACCTGACCTCAAACTATACTACAGGGCTACAGTAATCAAAACAGCATGGTACTGGTACCAAAACAGAGATATAGACAAATGGAACAGAACAGAGCCCTCAGAAATAATACCGTGCATCTACAACCATCTGATCTTTGACAAACCTGACAAAAACAAGAAATGGGGAAAGGATTCCCTGTTTAATAAACGGTGCTGGGAAAATTGACTAGCCATAAGTAGAAAGCTGAAACTAGATCCTTTCCTTACTCCTTATACGAAAATTAATTCAAGATGGATTAGAGACTTAAATGTTAGACCTAATACCATAAAAATCCTAGAAGAAAACCTAGGGAATACCATTCAGGACATAGGCATGGGCAAGGACTTCATGTCTAAAACACCAAAAGCAATGGCAGCAAAAGCCAAAATTGACAAATTGAATCTTATTAAACTAAAGAGCTTCTGCACAACAAAAGAAACTACCATCAGAGTGAACAGGAAACCTACAGAATGGGAGAAAATGTTTGCAATCTACTCATCTGACGAAGGGCTAATATCCAGAACCTATAAAGAACTCAATCAAATTTACAAGAAAAAAAAATCCCATCAAAAATTGGGCAAAGGATATGAACAGACACTTCTCAAAAGAAGACATTCATACAGCCAACGGACACATGAAAAAATGCTCATCATCACTCTCCATCAGAGAAATGCAAATCAAAACCACAATGAGATACCATCTCACACCAGTTAGAATGGCAATCATTAAAAAATCAGGAAACAACAGGTGCTGGAGAGGATGTGGAGAAATAGCAACACTTTTACACTGTTGGTGGGACTGTAAACCAGTTCAACCATTGTGGAAAACAGTGTGGCAATTCCTCAAGGATCTAGAACTAGAAATACCATTTGACCCAGCCATCCAATTACTGGGGATATAACCAAAGGATTATATGTCATGCTGCTATAAAGACACTTGCACACGTTTGTTTATTGCGGCACTATTCACAATAACAAAGACTTGGAATCAACCCAAATGTCCATCAGTGACAGACTGGATTAAGAAAATGTGGCACATATACACCATGGAATACTATGCAGCTATAAAAAAGGATGAGTTTGTGTCCTTTGTAGGGACATGGATGCAGCTGGAAACCATCATTCTCAGCAAACTATCACAAGAACAGAAAACCAAACACTGCATGTTTTCATTCATAGGTGGGAATTGAACAAAGAGATCACTTGGACACAGGAAGGGGAGCATCACATACCAGGTCCTATTGTGGGGAGGGGGTAGGGAGGAGGGATAGCATTAGGAGATATACCTAATGTAAATGATGAGATAATGTGTGTAGCACACAAACAAGGCACATGTATACATATGTAACAAACCTGCATGTTGTGCACATGTACCCTAGAACTTAAAGTATTTAAAAAAAAAATTGAGAACCCCTGGCCTAGAGTCTTCCAAACTTTTTTGACTCCAAGAAAATTTTCTTTGTGACACAATACACACACACACACACACACACACACACACACACACGCACGCACACACTGCAATGGAGTCAGGAGTGAGGTAAATAAGATACCCAGGATATGAAATTTCAAGAGTAACTCACTTTCAGAGTCCTGCAAGTGTACTTACATAAGTGACTGCCTCTTTTAATTTTGTAATCTAATTGACTCACTTCATCTCATTCTCGGCCATTGTTAGCTTTGAAGGCAGAGAAAAAGAACCATGAGCCAAGGATTGTGGGTGGCCTCCAAGAGCTAGAATATCCTAATCTGAGAGCCGGCAAGGAAATGAGGACCTCAGTAGAATAACCACATGGAACTGAATTCTACCAATCACCTGAGTTACCTTGGAAGTAGATTCATTCTTAGAACTCCCAGAAAGGAATACAGCCTGCCTGGCCCTTCTATTTCAGTACTGTGGCATTCTAAGCAGAGGACTCCACTGAACCACACTGTATCCATAAACAGGAAGTCTTTTATGCAGCTGGTTTCTATGGGAATTGGAAATTTTGACCTACACATCTGTGAGATAATAAATGGGTGCTGTTTTAAGTCACTACATTTTTTGATTTTTAAAATTTACTTTTATTTTTAAAATTTACTTTTATTTTTTATTCGGTTTTGGGGGAACAGGTGGTATTTGGTTACATTAGTAAGTTCTTTAGTGGTGATTTGTGAGATTTTGGTGCACCCATCACCTGACCAGTATACACTGAACCCAATTTATACTCTTTCATCCCTCACTCCCCTCCCACCCTTCCCCCCGAGTCTCCAAAGTCCATTGTATCATTCTCATGCCTTTGCATTCTCATAGCTTAGCTACGACTTATGAATAAGAACATATGATGTTTGGTTTTCCATTCCTGAGTTAGTTCACTTAGAATAATGGTCTCCAATTCCATCCAGGTTGCTGTGAATGCCATTAATTCAGTCCTTTATTTATTAAGCCACAAATTTATAGTAATTTGTTATGGCAGTAATAGAAAACTAATACATGCACATGCATAGCTACTGCATGTATGTATATAATTGGTGTCAAAAAATACCCTTACTATAAGAATATACTATATGTGATAAACTGTTATTTTTATGTTCTCCTATACTATTTTATTTTGCTTTTAATGTTGGTCATACTGTACTAAATTAACTTTATAAACCATTAATCAGTTGTTTTGATTAAAAACATTTTAGCCTAGATATTTTGTACATTGTGGAGGGTAGAAAGTGGTAGACTAAACATTGCCTCCTTGGTGGGGCAGGGAGATGGGCCAGATACAATCCTAATTAAAATCAAGAATTGGGAAAAAAATATATAGACGATAGATAGATAGATAGATAGATAGATAGATAGATAGATAGATAGATAAATAGATAGATATGGAAAAGAAAGGAAGAGAAAACCTCTTCTGCAGAGGAAAAATAACATGAAGGAAAAGTAGAGTTGTCTAAGTAGGTGTATTGAACAAGTTTTGGAAGGTAAAATGAAGCACAGGCCATATTCCTTCTGCTATTATTGCTTGCAAGCCAGGCCATAGAAGTGTGAGTATTTAGAAACAGATGTGGCAGCCAGACTCAGGGTTGCAATGTGCAGCAACAGCAGCTTCTGTCCCTTGCATTTCAGCTATGGTACTGTGCTCTTGAATTCACTATTACAGTGGCAGGCTTAACTTTTGTTTCCCTAGTTATTCCAGTGATTTTATGAGTACAAGTACCTGTATTGATTCTCTGCTTGAATGATGTTTGCCCCTGCCCTGAATCCAGATCCATTGATAGGAATCCTTCCATGCAGTTGTTATTATATGGAAATTGGCTAAACACTTTGGAGAATAATTTTGCATTGCCTAGTGAAGTGGAACATGTGCATACCACACAACTCAGGAATCCTACTCCAAAAAAGTGTATCTTAGAGAAAATTTTATAAAAATATATCAGGAAGCATGTATAAAAATGTATATAAAAACACTGTTAATCATGACAAGAAATGGAAACAACCCAGAAGACAGAGTTCCCTATGAAAAAATCAGTAAGGAACCTTAAAGACCAAGAAGTTACAGAAACTAAAAGATAAAAAGCAATTCCACAAGTTTTCTGATAGAAAAGCAAGGACACCTTCCAGGCAGAGGAGGTGGTAGCTGGAGAGCAGAATTAATTAATTAGCAATTAATTTTGATAATTGAAGAACTGCCCACTAAGTGTTGCGGAGAGAAAGATTTTCTCCAAAATGTGGCATTCCTAGGTAATTCATATATCAAGGAAAATAAGCCAATTGAAAAATAAAGGGGGGGCAGAGCAAGATGGCCGAATAAGAACAGCTCCAGTCTCCAACTCCGAGCGAGAGCGACACAGAAGACCAGTGATTTCTGCATTTTCAACTGAGGTACTGGGTTCATCTCACTAGGGAGTGCCGGACAATCGGTGCTGGTCAGCTGCTGCAGCCCGACCAGCGAGAGCTGAAGCAGGGCGAGGCATCGCTTCACCTGGGAAGCGCAAGGGGGAAGGGAATCCCTTTTCCTAGCCAGGGGAACTGAGACACACAACACCTGGAAAATCGGGTAACTCCCACCCCAATACTGCGCTTTAAGGAAACAGGCACACCAGGAGATTATATCCCACACCTGGCCGGGAGGGTCCCACGCCCACGGAGCCTCCCTCATTGCTAGCACAACAGTCTGTGATCTACCGGCAAGGCAGCAGTGAGGCCGGGGGAGGGGCGCCCACCATTGCTGAGGCTTAAGTAGGTAAACAAAACCGCTGGGAAGCTCCAACTGGGTGGAGCTCACAACAGCTCAAGCAAACCTGCCTGTCTCTGTAGACTCCACCTCTGGGGACAGGGCACAGTAAACAATAACAAAAGCAGCAGAAACCTCTGCAGACGCAAATGACTTTGTCTGACAGCTTTGAAGAGAGCAGTGGATCTCCCAACATGGAGGTTGAGATCTGAGAAGGGACAGACTGCCTGCTCAAGTGGGTCCCTGACCCCTGAGTAGCCTAACTGGGAGACATCTCCCACTAGGGGCAGTCTGACACCCCACACCTCACAGGGTGGAGTACCCCCCTGAGAGGAAGCTTCCAAAGCAAGAATCAGACTGGTACACTCGCTGTTCAGCAATATTCTATCTTCTGCAGCCTCTGCTGCTGATACCCAGGCAAACAGGGTCTGGAGTGGACCTCAAGCAATCTCCAACAGACCCACAGCTGAGGGTCCTGACTGTTAGAAGGAAAACTATCAAACAGGAAGGACACCTACACCAAAATCCCATCAGTACATCACCATCATCAAAGACCAGAGGCAGATAAAACCACAAAGATGGGGAAAAAGCAGGGCAGAAAAGCTGGAAATTCAACAAATAAGAGCACATCTCCCCCGGCAAAGGAGCGTAGCTCATCGCCAGCAACGGATCAAAGCTGGACGGAGAATGACTTTGACCAGATGAGAGAAGAAAGCTTCAGTCCATCAAACTCAGAGCTAAAGGAGGAATTATGTACCCAGCACAAAGAAACTAAAAATCTTGAAAAAAAAGTGGTAGAATTAATGGCTAGAGTAATTAATGCCGAGAAGGTCATAAACGAAATGAAAGAGATGAAAACCATGACACGAGAAATACGTGACAAATGCACAAGCTTCAGTAACCGACTCGATCAACTGGAAGAAAGAGTATCAGCGATTGAGGATCAAATGAATGAAATGAATTGAGAAGAAAAACCTAAAGAAAAAAGAAGAAAAAGAAATGAACAAAGTCTGCAAGAAGTATGGGATTATGTAAAAAGACCAAATCTACGTCTGATTGGGGTGCCTGAAAGTGAGGGGGAAAATGGAACCAAGTTGGAAAACACTCTTCAGGATAT
Source organism: Theropithecus gelada (assembly GCF_003255815.1). Taxonomy (NCBI): domain Eukaryota; kingdom Metazoa; phylum Chordata; class Mammalia; order Primates; family Cercopithecidae; genus Theropithecus; species Theropithecus gelada. The sequence goes on along the minus strand of NW_020264774.1, from coordinate 9 downwards.
CATCCAGGA
>NW_020264773.1:0-2090 GCF_003255815.1 Theropithecus gelada | reverse complement strand
ATTTCTTTCCTTAAGGCATAATATATTGATTAGGCCTTCATTAGTATATCAATTTTCAATAAATATACTTATTATTTATATGAATAGTGTATTAATAGTTTTTAAGAAATAAATATATAATATATCCAGGTCAGGTTTCAATATATTAATATATCATGTCAGCCCATTTTTATATGATATAACACTATTAATTATTTTCATTTCTAGAAACCTGGTGCCCAATTTGTTTTCACTTTTAATGTCTTTTTATAATTGACACATAATTACTGTACATGTTGATGGCGTACATAGTAATGTTTCTATATATAATGTATACAGATCAGATCAGGGTAATTAACATATCCATCATTTCAAATATTTATCCTTTATTTGTGTGGGAACTTTTGATATCCTTCTTGCTGTTTGAAACTATATATTACTTTTAACTATAGTCATTCTACAGTGGTATAAAACACTAGAACTTTATCCTCCTATACAGGTATAATTCAAAGTGTGTCTCTTTCAAGAAGCATAAACATGTCATATTTATGTAGTCTGATAATGTTTGACTTTTAATTGCAGTGTTTATTCTGTTAAATTTACTAGAATTCTTAATATAGTTGTATCTAAGTCTACTATCTGCTATTGTATTTGTCCTATCTCTTGAAAAATAAACTTTTAAATTTGGAATAAGTTTTGATTCACAAAAAATTTGTGTGATCACCGAGAGTTTCTATATCTGACCTTTAGCTCAGTGTCCCCTAATGTTGACGTCTTACATAATTGTAGTACATTTGACAAAACTAAGAAATTAACATTGGTACATTGCTGTTAACTAAACTCTTGTCTTTATTCACATTTCATCAATTTTCCAGTAATGTCCTTTTTTCTCTTCTAGGATCTAATTCAACATACCACATTGTATTTAGTCCCCATATCACTTTTGTCTCCTCAAATCTGTGACAAGTTATTGGTTTTGTCTTGTTTTTCACGACCCTGGCAGTGTTTAAGAGTACTTATGAGGAGCTTTGTAGAACATCCCTCAGTTCAGATATTTATGATATCCTTGTTATGATTATATAAAGGTTATGCATTTTCTGGAAGCACTTAAACGGAGTGGAAGTGCCCTTCCATCACATTATATCAGGGGATGAGTGATACTCACATGCCATAACTGGTGACAGTAACCTTGATCACTTGGTGAAGATTGTCTGCCAAATTTCTCCACTGTAATTGTTTTCCCTTTTTCTTAATTTTTTCTTTGGAATCCAGTCACTAAGTTTAGTTACACACACTTGGAGAGGGGAATTACGCTTCACCTTCAGGAAGGAAGAGACTATACTCATATTATCAGCAATTCTTCTGTAAAGCTGTGTCTCTTCTGCCCTTGATCCATGTGTTGGCTTATTCTTGCATTTCTGTCTTCTTTTGTATTAGTCGGGTATTTTCTATTATACTATTTTATGTCCGTTTCAGATTAAGTCCAAAATTTTGCATTTTCCTTTGAGTTGTTGCCCTACAAATTACAATATTTGTTCTTGCTACAATTTTTGCTTAATACTTTCTCTAACAATTGAAAAGACATGTTAGAGTCTAAACCCATTTATCTCCCAACCTGTCTTTCGTGCTATTTTTGTCATATATTTTACATTACAGTATCTCAATAGGTCTTTATTATTCTTTAAATATCACAATTTTTTTTAGTTCTAAGCAGAATCAACTTTTCTACCTTTTGTTCCCAACCTCATTAAACGGAAAAGAATTGCGTAAGTGTTTGAAAAACCGCTTCTGAAAGCATCTAGCAGATTTAGCAGAGGCCCATGTTAAAATATCAATAACATTCAAAAGTTTGTAAAGAACTAATTTTGAATAACAAATTGGTCAGTGTGAAAAACAGCTATATGTTATATAAAATTAGAATTATCAAAGTAGTTGGGGGGTAGTGTGTACTTTCTAAAAGCATGAGATAGTCCGTTTTGAGTAAGAGAAATATAAGGGAAATGCCAGCTAGAAGCAGGCACAGATTTAGATAGAATCTGCAGTCTAACTGTGTAACACCTTGGACGCCTGGGAAGAACTAAAGGTCAAGAAGAAGTTTTTGAAAAACCACA
>NW_020264772.1:0-2090 GCF_003255815.1 Theropithecus gelada | reverse complement strand
TGATTTCCTGTCATTCCTTCTAAATCATTAGATCTTCCATATTCACTTAAAAATAATTATTTCATCTTTCAGCATCCATTTACATATGTGATATGTACTCATGGAGTCTGGCTTGGTGGGTTATGATTCATAGTTACAATGGTGTGTTTTGTTGCTCAACTGGTTCCAGATTTGACACCTGATTCCCCAGCCCCTGGACCAGGGTTCCTTCTTGTGAAGAACAGTGTTTGGAAGCTAAGACTGGGCACTGGGTGCTGCTGGGCATTGCCGGCAAGAACACACAACACGCGTGTACCCGCATGTACACCGACACCCATCCACAGGCACTTCTGTCCCTGTCTACATCTGTAGGGAGCCACCAGCTTATACTGGTACCTCTTGCTGCAACCTAATCCCACATGATCCATTCCAGGCTTTGGCCTTTTCTTATTTCTACCTCTCTTACCAAGAAAGAAACCTAGCTCCTGTAACACTCAACATATTAACTAATTTATTAAGCTTATTTGCTTAAGCCTGCAGATACAGAAATGCTTTCAGAATTGCTATCTAATACCACTGTGAAAAATCTATCGAGTTCAGTGCTCATTTGTAATTATTTTTTTGTTTTTTTGGAAGGGAGGGAGTACAAAGTATACACAGTGAAATGTTCAGATCTTGAGTACACTTGGCGCATTTCGAGAAATGGAAATCTATTACCCTACTCAAATCTTTTGCGTCAATGTTCCCACAAATCCCCTCCCAGTCAATTCCAGCCCTCAAGAGACAGCCACTGTTCATTCTCGAGGAGTGTTCTTGGCGCTCTTCCGTCACCTGAGACTCGCATAGATTCTTCATCGTCACATGGACTCCACGGCGTAGTGTTCACACTCTGCTCAATTCAAGGCTCCTGGAACTCATCCCCGTTGTCTATTTGGTACGTTTTTCCTGATGGGAACTAGGACAATGTATGAATATATTGGTATTTGCTCATGTTTCTCCAGATGAGAGAGATTTATGTTGTTTCCAGTTTTTGGCTATGACAATTTACTCTGGAGATAATGTGTATTCTTTTACAAGGACACACATTTTCAGCTCTCCTTGGTGAATGTCTACAGCGTACCTGCTGGGCCATATGGTAAGTGTACACATTTTAAAGAAACTGCCACAGTTTGCTGAAGTGGCTGTGCCATTTTAAGTCTCCATCAGTCTGAGATCCAGTCTGTCATATCTTCACTAGCACCTGCTACTGTCCTCCTTTCTCCACTCTTGTGAAGGCAAACCTCGTAGGTTTAAGTTGTACCTACCCAATGACTCCCTGGTGAGCACCTCTCACGGCCCACTGGGCATCTGTATACATATGTTGCGAAGGGTCCATCTTGCATGCTTGCAAAATTCACACCATTTCTGGTTATTTGTACATTTCCTAAGATGTTCTAAATAAGGCCCTGTGTCTTCTGTACATCAAGCATCTCCCTGCTTCCAAGTCTTTATGCCTTTTAGTTCTCCTGACTCACTTCACGGACGAGGGCCCCAGTGCACACCATGCGAACCTGAACCACGGAGAATGGCCATGCTCCCGACATCCCTGACTGTGGGCAGAGCTCCCCGGCTGCCACCACTGAGGTGGGGGGTCAGCTCTTGTTTTTCAGGAATGGCCTTTATCAAACGGAGAAAGTTCCCTTCTGTTCCTGATGTGATAGGAAATTCGTATAAGGACTAGTAAATTTCAACAGATGTTTTTCAGTGTCCACTGAGAGGATAAAATGGGTTTTCTGCTTTACTTTTTGTTAATGTGGTGAATTGCATTGATTTTTGAATGATGAGCCAAGTGTGCAATGCAAAACTGCACATCATGTTATCTCCAAGAAGGAGTGAAATGGGTGCTGGGAAATTGAGGGAGCTTCAGAACGGGAATCTCACAACCTGAAATGGGGAGACCGGCAAATGGGAAAGCAGTCGCTCTGATTCATGGACGTTTCGGAAAGATTCACGTCCGCTCCGTGCTGCGTTTGAGCAACTTTTCTTCTTGTGATGTGGACCCGATAGAAGAGAGGTCCCACGTAAACATTCGGCATTTGTGAGGGTCTGGCACCGTGACTCACTTCTACAGA
>NW_020264771.1:0-2090 GCF_003255815.1 Theropithecus gelada | reverse complement strand
ACCACATTGCCTGGCTCCAATCCACAGGAACCGCTGGGCGCACCAGGGCTGCACTCCTTGGGGAGCAGAACCAGCGGGAACTCAGACCCAGCAGCCCTCCCACCCAAGCGCCGGTTCCCGATCCTGATGCCTCCACCCACAGAGCTCTGTCCTCCCGTGGTGTCCGCTACTCCGTGTCTGTCGTGCCTACGGGTCCCAGGTGGTCTCCGCAACACAGAGAGAAAGGTCGTGGCCCCGAGAACCACAGCGGGTGTTGGGGCCTATGCCCTCCTCAGGATTCCTGCGGAAACGCTGGGCGCTTGCTGCACTGGAGCAGGAGCAGGAGGAGATCGCCATCTAGAGTCTGGAGTCCGGGGAGAGAAGAAAAGCTCCTTCCTTGGAGACCACTGCTGTTGCTGCAACCTCTGCCGCCACTGGCAGGACAGTCCCTGATAGCGCCCCTAACTCGCTGCCTGCTGTTGGCCCTGGGACAGTGCCCCCAACACCGCCCCTCGCCGCTGCGGTGTAGAACTCAATAGCGTCCCCAATCCGCCCCCACCTCGAACATCGCAGCACCAGAACACTTCCCCATCCTACCCCCTGCCGTGGGCTATGCAGCCACTGAGAGGACCCATAACCCACTGCAGGCAGTGACGCCCCAGGCAGAGCACAGCAACCTCCTCCCTGCCGTGAATAGTGGAGCCACGGATCCTTAAGGTCGGCAACCCCCTCCCCACGAGGGGTAGTGCAGCACCACATAGCAGACAGCACCCCCCAACTATCCCGCAGCCACGGGGAATGATGCCCTGGATAGCGCACCCCACCCGCATCCCGCCGTGGGCAGTGTAGCCTCCGTCAGCACCCCAAAGCAGTATGCCGCTGCCAGAAATATAGTCCCCAATAGCGCACCAAACCCGGTCCCCTCCACAAACAGTGCAGTAGCTGACAGTGCCCCAACTCGCCCCCACTGACCACAGAGCAGCCCCCGAACGGTGCCCACAACCCACCCTACCACCCCGCCTGCCACCGGCCAGGTATCGCCCCTAAACTGCCCCTTGCTGCGGGGAGTGTATCTCCCAATAGCACACCCAACCCACCCTCTATCATGGGCAGTGTGGCCCCCATAGCGCCTGAAACCACACCCTCTAGGCACCTACCTGCACCCCTCACTCCCCTGCCCCACCACCAACAGTGTAGCACCAGATACTGCCTCTAACCTATCCCCCTGCCACGGACATTGCAACCCCACATGGTGCCCCCAACAAGCCCCCCGCCATGGGCAGAGCAGCCCTGGAGAGCATCCCCACTCCGCTGTGGGCAATGAAGCCCGAGCAGTCAGGACCCCGACCAGTCCTTCCACCCCCAAGCCGCTGGCAGTGTAACCACTATAGCCGCCCCAACCTGGCCTCTGTCGGGGCCGTGCAGCACCCAATAGAGCACCCAACCAGCCCTACTGCTGCCAGCAATACAGATAAGATAGTGACTCCAACCCGCCCCCCTACACTGCCACCCCGCCCACACCCCCCCTACGTCCCCCTGCTGCTGAAAGCAGTGCAGTCCCGACAGCACACCTGAAACTAGTGACGCTGGGAATAACACTCTAGCACGCCAAAATAGTGACGTTGGAATAACACCCCAACCATTCCCCGCTGCGGGCAGCCCCGGACAGCGCACCTACCCCATCGCCTTTCTACGCTCTGGCCAGCTGCAGTGTCCATCGCTGCCACCAACCACAGCGAGGCGACCCAGTGAGGTAAAGGCCAGCGAGGCCAGCCACAGTCCCACAGGCTCTAGCCTCCAGCCTGTGGTAGGTGCCTCCTCCTCCTTCCCTTCCTGTAGCCAAGCATGGAGCAGCTCTCACCACCAGCTGCCTCTCTCCATGGCCGCCACACACCAAGCAGACGAAAACCCTGGCGCCACAGGCTCCAGCTTTCAGTGTGGGCGCAGATCTGGCTTCTGCCCTCTCTAAACTGCGACTGGAAGAAACACACGGACTAACACGGCAGAACCCACAATAGCTTGACTCCCATTAGTATGCCTTATATACTGAGGTTGTGCAGGCCCGGTTCCTGGACTTCATGTTCTGATTGGATGAGAGAAAACTGCTGTGC
>NW_020264770.1:0-2091 GCF_003255815.1 Theropithecus gelada | reverse complement strand
TTCTCTTTGTTATCGGAGGATATTTCCTTTGGCCCTCAAGTCTTCAACGGGATCCGAAATATCTGTTCTCAGATTCCACAGAAATAAGGCTAGCAAAGAGATCCACGAAATACAGATGTAACACTGTGAGGTGAAATAACAGAACACACAGCACTTTCTCAGTAAGCTTCTTTCCAGATTTCATCTGAGGATATTTCCTTTTTCACCATCTCCCTCCATGAGCTTCCAAATATCACTTTGCCAATTCCACAAGGACTGTCTTAGCGACAGGCTTCTTGAGGGGAAAGCTGTAACTGTGTGAGATGATTTCCCAGAACACAAAACAGTTTCCCAGAAAGCTTCTTTCTCTTTGTTATCGGAGGATATTTCCTTTGGCCCTATAGTGTTCAGAGGGATGCGAAATATCTGTTGTCAGATTTTCCAGAAAAAAGGCTACCAAAGAGATCCACGGAATATAGATGTAACTCTGTGAGATGAAATGACAGAACACTAAGCAGTTTCTCAGAAAGCTTCTTTCGAGATTTCCTCTGAGGATATTTCCTTTTTCAGCATAGCCCTCTATGGGCTTCCAAATATCACTTTGCCTATTCCACAAGGACTGTCTTAGCTAAAGGCTTCTTGAGGGGAAAGCTGTCACTCTGTGAGATGATTTCACAGAACACAAAGAAGTTTCTCAGAAAGCTTCTTTCTCTTTGTTATCGGAGGATATTTCCTTTGGCCCTATAGTTTTCCAAGGGATCCGAAATATCGGTTCTGAGATTCCACAGAAATAAGGCTAGCAAGGAGATCCACGAAATACAGATGTAACTCTGTGAGATGAATTAACAGAACACTAAGCAGTTTCTCAGAAAGCTTCTTTCCAGATTTCATCTGAGGATATTTCCTTTTTCACCCTAGCCCTCTATGGGCTTCTAAATATCACTTTGCCAATTCCACAAGAACNAACTGTCTTAGCGAAAGGCTTCTTGAGGGGAAAGCTGTAACTCTGTGAGATGATTTCACAGAACACAAAGAAGTTTCTCAGAAAGCTTCTTTCTCTTTCTTATCGGAGGATATTTGCTTTGGCCCTATAGTCTTCAAAGGGATCCGAAATATCTGTTCTCAGATTCCACAGAAATAAGGCTAGCAAAGAGATCCACGAAATACACCGAAATATCTGTTCTCAGATTCCACAGAAATAAGGCTAGCAAAGAGATCCACGAAATACAGATGTAACTCTGTGAGATGATTTAACAGAACACTCAGCAGTTTCTCAGAAAGCTTCTTTCCAGATTTCATCTGAGGATATTTCCTTTTTCACCATAGCCCTCTATGGGCTATCAATATCACTTTGCCAATTCCACAAGAAGTCTTTAGCTAAGACAGCTAAAGGCTTCTTGAGGGGAAAGCTGTAACTCTGTGAGATGATTTCGCAGAACACAAAGAAGTTTCTCAGAAAGCTTCTTTCTCTTTGTTATCGGAGGATATTTCCTTTGGCCCTATAGTCTTCAAAGGGACAAGAAATATCTGTTCTCACATTCCACAGAAATAAGGCTAGCAAAGAGATCCACGAAATACAGATGTAATTCTGTGAGACGAATTAACAGAACACTCAGCAGTTTCTCAGAAAGCTTCTTTTCAGATTTCATCTGAGGATATTTCCTTTTTCACCATAGCCCTCTGTGGGCTTCCAAATATCACTTTGCGAATTAAACAAGAACTGTCTTAGTGAAAGGCTTCTTGAGGGGAAAGCTGAAATTCTGTGAGATGATTTCACAGAACACAAAGAAGTTTCTCAGAAAGCTTCTTTCTCTTTGTTATCAGAGGATATTTCCTTTGGCCCTATAGTGTTCAAAGGAATGCGAAATATATATTCTCAGCTTACACAGAAATAAGGCTAGCTAAGAGATCCACGAAATATAGATGTAACTCTGTGAGATGAATTAACAGTACACTCAGCAGTTTCTCAAAAAGCTTCTTTCCAGATTTCATCTGAGGATATTTCCTTTTTCACCATAACCCTCTATGGGCTTCCAAATATCCCTTTGCCAATTCCACAAGAACTGTCTTAGCGAAAGGCTTCTTGAGGGGAAAGCTGTAACTCCGTGAGAT
>NW_020264769.1:1155-2090 GCF_003255815.1 Theropithecus gelada | reverse complement strand
TCACAGAGTTACAGCTTTCCCCTCAAGAAGCCTTTCGCTAACACACTCTTTGTGCAGTTGGCAAAGTTGTATTTGGAAGCCCATAGAGGGCTATGGTGAAAAAGGAAATATCCTCAGATGAAATCTGGAAAGAAGCTCTCTGAGAAACTGCCTAGTGTTCTGTTAATTCATCTCACAGAGTTACATGTGTATTTCGTGGATCTCTTTGCTAGCCTTATTTCTTTGGAATCTGAGAACAGATATTTCGGATCCCTTTGAAGACTATAGGGCCAAAGGAAATATCCTCCGATAACAAAGAGAAAGAAGCTTTCTGCGAAACTTCTTTGTGTGCTGTGAAATCATGTCACAGAGTTACAGCTTTCCCCTCAAGAAGCCTTTCGCTAAGACAGTTCTTGTGGAATTCGCAAAGTGATATTTGGAATCCCATAGTTGTCTATGGTGAAAAAGGAAATATCCTCAGATGAAGTCTGGAAAGAAGCTTTCTGAGAAACTGCTCTGTGATGTGTGACTTCCACTAACAGAGTTACATCTGTATTTCGTGGATCTCTTTGCTAGCCTTATTTCTGTGGAATCTGAGAACAGATGTTTCGGATCCCTTTGAAGACTATAGGGCCAAAGGAAATATCCTCTGATAACAACGAGAAAGAAGCTTGCTGAGAAACTTCTTTGTGTTCTGTGAAATCGTCACTCAGAGTTACAGCTTTGCCCTAAAGAAGCCTTTCGCTAAGACAGTTCTTGTGGAATTGGCAAAGTGATATTTGGAAGCCCTTAGAGGGCTATGGTGAAAAAGGAAATATCCTCAACTGAAATCTGGAAAGAAGCTTTCTGAGAAACTGCTTAGTGTTCTGTTAATTCATCTCAAAGAGTTACATCTGTATTTCGTGGATCTCTTTGATAGCCTTATTTCTGTGGAATCTGAGAACAGATATTTCGGA
>NW_020264769.1:0-1094 GCF_003255815.1 Theropithecus gelada | reverse complement strand
CGATAACAAAGAGAAAGAAGCTTTCTGAGAAACTTCTTTGTGTTCTGTGAAATCATCTCTCAGAGTTACAGCTTTCCCCTCAAGACGCCTTTCGCTAAGACAGTTCTTGTGGTATTGGCAAAGTGAAATTTGGAATCCCATAGAGGGCTATGGTGAAAAAGGAAATATCCTCAGATGAAATCTGGAAAGAAGCTTTCTGAGAAACTGCTTAGTGTTCTGTTAATTCATCTCGCAGAGTTACATCTGTATTTCGTGGATCTCTTTGCTAGCCTTATTTCTGTGGAATCTGAGAACAGATATTTCGGATCCCGTTGAAGACTATAGGGCCAAAGGAAATATCCTCCGATAACAAAGAGAAAGAAGCTTTCTGAGAAACTTCTTTGTGTTCTGTGAAATCCTCTCACAGTGTTACAGGTTTCCCCTCAAGAAGCCTTTCGCTAAGACAGTTCTTCTGGAATTGGCAAAGTGATATTTCGAAGCCCAGAGAGGGCTATGGTGAAAAAGGAAATATCCTCAGATGAAATCTGGAAAGAAGCATTCTGAGAAACTGCTCAGTGTTCTGTTAATTCCTCTCACAGAGTTACATCTGTATTTCTTGGATCTCTTTGCTAGCCTTATTTCTGTGGAATCTGAGAACAGATATTTCGGATCCCTTTGAAGACTATAGGGCCAAATGGAATATCCTCCGATAACAAAGAGAAAGAAGCTTTCTGATAAACTTCTTCGTGTTCTTTGAAATCATCTCACAGAGTTACAGCTTTCCCCTCAAGAAGCCTTTCGCTAAGAGAGTTCTTATGGAATTGGTGAAGTGATATTTGGAAGCCCATAGAGGGCTATGGTGAAAAAGGAAATATCCTCAGATGAAATCTGGAAAGAAGCTTTCTGAGAAACTGCTCTGTGATGTGTGACTTCCACTCACAGAGTTACATCTGTATTTCGTGGATCTCTTTCCTAGCCTTATTTCTGTGGAATCTGAGAACAGATATTTCGGATCCCTTTGAAGACTATAGGGCCAAAGGAAATATCCTCCGATAACAAAGAGAAAGAAGCCTTCTAAGAAACTTCTTTGTGTTTTTTGAAATCATCTCTCAGAG
>NW_020264768.1:0-2091 GCF_003255815.1 Theropithecus gelada | reverse complement strand
GAATTTGTATACTGACCTAACTTGAAAATTTTCTCTCAAACAGTGAGTTATCCAAGAAGCATTTATTGGAAAATGCTTTATTTCTTAATGGACTTACAAGCTACCCTTTTGTATATTAAATCCTTTGAAGTGCTAGGTTCTGCTCCAAGTTTCTTATAGTCAGCCAAGAACAAAATGAAAGAGAAAGAAAGTGAACAAAAGTAGAGTTTAAAAATCTATGGCCTTTCAAGGTCAACATTTTAAAGTAAAACAGCATCATTTTCTTTGAAATCTTATGGATTCCCACAATGTAAACCATGCTTCTATTTAATAATCAGTATTAAAGAATCTATTAGGAAATTTCAATGATTTTTGCTTCCCTTGGCCGAGCTCTCATTATGGACTGTTTTGCTGCTTCCTTTCTCTATGAAGAAAAATCATTCGTTGCTAGTGTTTTCTCAGTGTTATAATGTTCTTCCAATAAGTGTTCATTTTAGTGGTGTGTGCTTCCTTGTCAACAAACATGAAATTTATCTTCTTAAATATCAAGAGTTCAGGTTATTACAAAACCTAAGGCTTACAGTGTGGTATAGTCCAAAATCATGCTCCATAAACTACTGAAAAATTAATCAAATTATATTACATGAAGTTTTTATATACTCATATCTTTTGATTTGAGGTATTTCAAATATTTGATAATCTCTCTTATAGACCTCATTTCAACTTTAATTTTTCTGTCTCGTGTGTTTGGTCCATTTATTTGACTTGCTTGGGATATTAATGAAATTCTCAAGAACGTTCATTTTCAGAAACTATAAATCCCTGAAAAGTTAGCAATTTAGAAATTATTTAGGAATATAATATAGTTTTGTGCTAGTTTCTAACATAATATTGCAATAATATTAACTGAAGACAAAATGTTGCTGCCTAGACTTCAATAAAACATATTAAAGGTAATTGCAGAACTTTTAACAAAACCACCTAAAAACAGTAGCCATTAACATATTAAAAATGATATGAAAATTAAGAATAAATGCTAAGCTGAAAAGTTAAAATATCATTTAGAAGCCAGATGCTTTCACTGGAGCCAGCTGTTGCCTCTCTTTTTGATTTAAACTTTCATTTTAATGGATGATTTAAATTCATCTTCCATTTAACTCATTCTGCTAAAATTCATATCCCCACTAAAAGAGACAGTTATAACCATAACTTTTAATGAGGTTCAGTTTTGCCCCTTTCTTTTTTCTCTGTTTTACATATTTTGTTTGTAAGGTGACTGTTAGAAACACTTATAGAAATTTACACATTTGAAATGCATAGTGCTATAATTACATGAGTGTAGGTTCTTTGCTGTGGTTTGAATGTCAGATCCTCCAAAATTCATGTTAAAACCAAATCACCACAGTGATAGCATTGAAAGATAGGGCCCCTGAAAGGTGATTAGGTCATGAGGCTCCTTCCTCATAAATGGATAAGGCCCTTCTGAAAAGGGCTTTCAGGTCTCTGCCATGTGAGGACCCAGCCTTCCTCCCCTACAGAGGAGGCAGCCCTCCTCCAACAACCAAACACGCCTGCACTTGATCTTGGATTTCCTTGTATTTTGAATGGTAAGAAAATAAATTTGTTCCTTTTAATTACACAGTGTATGGTATTTTGCTACAGCAGCACCAACAAACGAAGATATTTTTTAATAACTACTCAAATTAGAGATTCTGCGAATCACATAATTACCAGGAAAGGACTTGAGGAAGTATTCAAAAGGCCATCTTTCAGAAAACAAACCAAAACAAACTCTCCAACAAAGCAACATCCCTAAATCTGTCTTCTGTTGAGGGTCTGTGATGCCTAACATGACACCATCCAGGATCATGTCGTCTTCGGTTAAGGTCTCAGGAACAGTTCAATACTTCTAAGGGAGTGTCTTTGTCATTGAACATAGGTAAAATCAGTTCCACAAATTGTTTGAAAAGATAAGAGTTAACATTAATGGGCAATGGGGAGAGGGAGAGACAAAAAGATCTATTATGACTTGGGGAGAACCAGGGGACCAAATGTCCTGCAAAGAGAATTTGTATACTGACCTAACTTGAAAATTTTCTCTCAAACAGTGAG
>NW_020264767.1:0-2092 GCF_003255815.1 Theropithecus gelada | reverse complement strand
CTGTCTTAGCGAAAGGCTTCTTGAGGGGAAAGCTGCAACTCTGTGAGATGATTTCACAGAACACAAAGAAGTTTCTCAGAAAGTTTCTTTCTCTTTGTTATCGGAGGATATTTCCTTTGGCCCTATAGTCTTCAAAAGGATCCGGAATATCTGTTCTCAAATTCCACAGAAATAAGGCTAGCAAAGAGATCCACGAAATACAGATGTAAGTCTGTGAGATGAATTAACAGAACACTAAGCAGTTTCTCAGAAAGCTTCTTTCCAGATTTCATCTTAGGATATTTCCTTTTTCGCCATAACCCTCTATGGGCTTCCAAATATCACTTTGCCAATTCCACAAGAACTCTCTCAGTGAAAGGCTGCTTGAGAGGAAAGCTGTAACTCCTTGAGATGATTTCACAGAACACAAAGAAGTTTCTCAGAAATCTTCTTTCTCTTTGTTATCGGAGGTTATTTCCTTTGGCCCCATAGTCCTCAAAGGGATCCGAAATATCTGTTCTCAGATTCCACAGAAATAAAACTAGCAAAGAGATCCAGGAAATACAGATGTAACTCGGTGAGATGAATTAGCAGAACACGAAGCAGTTTTTCAGAAAGTTTCTTTCCAGATTTCATCTGAGGATATTTCCTTTTTCACCATAGCCCTCTATGAGCTTCCAAATATCTCTTTGCCAATTCCACAAGAACTGTCTTAGCGAAAGGCTTCTTGAGGGGAAAGCTGTAACTCTGTGAGATGGTTTCACAGAACACAAAGAAGTTTCTCAGAAAGCTTCTTTCTCTTTGTTATCGGAGCATATTTCCTCTGGCCCTATAGTCCTCAAAGGGATCCGAAATATCTGTTCTCAGATTCCACAAAAATAAGGGTAGCAAAGAGATCCAAGAAATACAGATGTAACTCTGTTAGATGCATTAACAGAACACTAAGCAGTTTCTCAGAAAGCTTCTTTCCAGATTTCATCTGAGGATATTTTTTTTTTTCACCATAGCCGTCTATGGGCTATCAAATATCTCTTTGCCAATTCCACAAGAACTGTCTTAGCGAAGGGCTTCTTCAGGGGAAAGCTGTAACTCTGTGAGATGATTTCACAGAACACAAAGATATTTCTCAGAAAGCTTCTTTCTCTTTGTTATCGGAGGATATTTCCTTTGGTCCTATAGTCTTCAAAGGGATCCGAAATATCTGTTCTCAGATTCCACAGAAATAAGGCTAGCAAAGAGATCCACGAAATACAGATGTAACACTGTGTGTGGAAGTCACACATCACAGAGCAGTTTTTCGGAAAGCTTCTTTATATATTTCATGTGAGGATATTTCCTTTTTCACCATAGCCCTCCATGGGCTTCACAATATCACTTTGCCAATTCCACAAGCACTGTCTTAGCTAAAGGCTTCTTNGCTTCTTGAGTGGAACGCTGCAACTCTGTGAGATGATTTCACAGAACACAAAGAAGTTTCTCAGAAAGCTTCTTTCTCTTTGTTATCGGAGGATATTTCCTTTGGCCTATAGTCTTCAAAGGGATCCGAAATATCTGTTCTCAGATTCCACAGAAATAAGGCTAGCAAAGAGATCCACGAAATACAGATGTAACTCTGTGATTCGAAGTCACCCATCACAGAGCAGTTTCTCGGAAGGCTTCTTTCCATATATCATCTGAGGATATTTCCTTTTTCACCATAGCCCTCTATGGGCTTCCAAATATCACTTTGCCAATTCCACAAGAACTGTCTTAGCGAAAGGCTTCTTGAGGAGAAAGCAGTAACTCTGTGAGATGATTTCACAGAACACAAAGAAGTTTCTCAGAAACCTTCTTTCTCTTTGTTATTGGAGGATATTTCCTTTGGCCCTGTAGTCTTCAAAGGGATCCGAAATATCTATTCTCAGATTCCAGAGAAATAAGGCCAGCAAAGAGATCCGCGAAATACAGATGTAACACTGTGAGATGAATTAACAGAACACTAAGCGGTTTCTCAGAAAGCTTCTTTACAGATTTCATCTGAGGATATTTCCTTTTTCACCATAGCCCTCTATGGGCTTCCAAATATCACTTTGCCAATACCAGAAGAACTCTCTTAGCGAAAGGTTTCTTGAGG
>NW_020264766.1:0-2092 GCF_003255815.1 Theropithecus gelada | reverse complement strand
GCGGATTTTGGGTGGAACAACTTGTGTTTGTTCTCAGAACCTCACACGTCAACACACACGGCTCCCTGCTCCCGGCCTCCGTGTCCGTCCGTCTCTGACCACACACACACACACACACACACACACACACACACAAAGCATGTGGTACTTTCTCCTGTCAATCCCCGGGTACTCCAATGAGACCGTAGGAAACGTGAACACGTACGTGATCGATTCTGACAGTTCTTGGCAGCCCGGGCAGCTGAGCCCTGGCAAAAGCTTCTCTCTCTCCCCATCCAAGATTGAGTTTGGACGGAAACACAGTCCTCATTGAAGCAGCAATTAAAGGGCCTCATAGACTGCTGGAGAATTGTGATTAATGTGAAGAGTCTTGTTTAATGGGGATATTAAGTAAAGTGCGGCTTAAAATGTCCATTTATCATCCACCGGTTCCTAATTGCCTTCCTGTTCGGCCGGCACGAGCGTTTTCAGGAGGCTCGACGTTCCTTGAACGCCGCCGTTGCAAAGGCCATAAATCAAGCCGGAGGATTTTTAGCTAATTCTGAAGGAGGCTACATGGAACCCATAGCACGCCAAGGGGGGTGGCCGTGAGCTCTCATGACAACTTCGGGATGTAGAACACGGGACGTCGGGAAGGGAGTCCGACCCCAGCTGTCCCCCCGGGGAACACGGGGATGTCCAGAGCCAGGCCGAGGCGCTACTCCCCAGGCACTGTGAGGACCCAGACGGGCGGCTGCAGCAGCACGAGCCCCTGGTGTGTTCAGGACACAGCTGTCGTCCCTCACGCACAACGGCAGGGACATTTGATTTCACCCCGGGGAAATAGGGAGCCACGGACGGTTCCTGAGCAGGTGACAACGACAAGCAAGAAGGGTTTCTGTTCTCACACAGCAGGTCGCACCTGAACAAGGCAAAGAGAAAGGTTTATTTTCTGTGAGGAAGGGCGACCCCCAAGATGTGTAGGTTGAAGCTCTCATCCCCCAGGGCCTTAGAATGTAACTGGATTTGGAGATAGATCTTAAAAGAGGTGACGAAGGTAACATGAGGTCACTAGCGAAGGCCGTCATCCAAGAGGACTCTGGTGTCCTTAGAGGAAGATGATTAAGACAGAGACACACACAGAGGGACGAGCCTGTGAGGACACAGGGAGATAAACTAAGTTCCTTGCGAAGTTCATTCATCCTATGCCCAGGAATGAATCAGGACAGCTTGGCTGTTAGAAGCAAGATCGCGTTGTCCATGTTGGTCAGGCTGGTCTCGAACTCCCGACCTCGTGATCCAACCTCCTCGGCGTCCCAAAGGGCCGGGATGACAGGCGGGAGCCACCGCGCCCGGCCTCAAGACTCCTTCTCATCCCCACCTCTTCCTAAAGCACCATGCACCTTACGCGGAACCAAAAAACCCCCAAGTTTCCGAAGGAAGTTGCTTGAGGTGTAACTTCTACCAAACGAAATAAGAGTGTGTGGCAGACGGTGACCCAGAACTGCGCGTGAGTATCCACCTCAGCACGGCGGGCACGTCCCTCGCCCTCCCTCCCCGGTTATTCCTCCTTTGGCCCCACTCCCGGGGTGTCCTGGGGAAGTCACCAGGCCAGGGCCGGGGCTGGAGATGGCAGGTACCACAGTGTCAGAAGGACAGAGCAGTGACGGCCCACAGGTGCCGGAGGGTTAGTCTCCAACAGAGCCTCCTCCTCGGGGAATGGACTTGGAGGAGCAGGTGCAAAGGTGAATACGGCCCACCACGGCGTGTCTGCTTCTGACAGACTCATCCTCCAAGCCTAGGACGGGCAAGGATGGGAGGACCGGCAGTGACGTCACACCCCAGACGTAAAACAAAGCAAAGGGGGGCTGGCGGTGGCACTTCTTTCAGGCAAGAGGGGCCCTGAGGAAGGGCCTCCAACATACACGGACGTGCATGCACGCAGACACACATGCAGGCGTATGCACACACAGGTACACAGATACACACAAACATGTACACACATATGTACACAGACACACCTACACTCACACAGACACACATATACGGACATGTGTGCACACACACACAGGCATACACACACACACACAGAAACAGGTACACACATATGTCC
>NW_020264765.1:0-2093 GCF_003255815.1 Theropithecus gelada | reverse complement strand
AGACTTTGCTGAAGTTGCTTATCAGCTTAAGGAGGATTTGGGCTGAGACAATGGGGTTTTCTAAATATACAATCATGTCATCTGCAAAGAGGGACAATTTGACTTCTTCTTTTCCTAACTGAATACCCTTTATTTCTTTCTCTGGCCTGATTGCCCTAGCCAGAACTTCCAACGCTATGTTGAATAGGAGTGGTGAGAGAGGGCATCCCTGTCTTGTGCCAGTTTTGAAAGGGAATGCTTCGAGTTTTTGCCCATTCAGTATGATATTGGCTGTGGGTTTGTCATAAATAGCTCTTATTATTTTGAGATATATTCCATCAATACCGAATTTATTGAGAGGTTTTTTTTTAATCATGAAGGGTTGTTGAATTTTGTCAAAGGCCTTTTCTGCATCTATTGAGATAATCGTGGTTTTGTCTTTGGTTCTGTTTATATGCTGGATTACATTTATTGATTTGCATATGTTGAACCAGCCTTACCTCCCAGGGATGAAGCCCACTTGATCATGGTGGATAAGCTTTTTGATGTGCTGCTGGATTTGGTTTGCCAGTATTTTATTGAGGATTTTTGCGACGATGTTCATCAGGGCTATTGGCCTAAAAGTCTCTTTTTTTGTTGTGTCTCTGCCAGGCTTTGGTATCAGGATGGTGTTGGCCTCATAAAATGAGTTAGGGAGGATTCCCTCTTTTTCTATTGATTGGAATAGTTTCAGAAGGAATGGTACCAGCTCCTCCTTGTACCTCTGGTAGAATTTGGCTGTGAATCCGTCTGGTCCTGGACTTTTTTTGGTTGGTAGGCTATTAATTATTGCCTCAATTTCAGAGCCTGCTATTGATCTATTCAGGATTCAACTTCTTCCTGGTTTAGTGTTGGGAGAGTGTAAGTGTCCAGGAAATTATCCATTTCTTCTGGATTTTCTAGTTTATTTGCATAGAGGTGTTTATAGTATTCTCTGATGGTAGTTTTATTTCTGTGGGGTCAGTGGTGATATCCCTTTTATCATTTTTTATTGCATCTATTTGATTCTTCTCTCTTTTCTTCTTTATTAGTCTTGCTAGAGGTCTATCAATTTTGTTGATCTTTTAAAAAACCAGCTCTGGATTCATTGATTTTTGGAGGGATTTTTGTGTCTCTGTCTCCTTCAGTTCTGCTCTGATCTTGGTTATTTCTTGCCTTCTGCTAGCTTTTGAATGTGTTTGCTCTTGCTTCTCTAGTTCTTTTAATTGTGATGTTAGGGTGTCAATTATCTTTCCTGCTTTCTCTTGTGGGCATTTAGTGCTATAAATTTCCCTCTACACACTGCTTTAAATGTGTCTCAGAGATTCTGGTATGTTGTATCTTTGTTCTCATTAGTTTCAAAGAACATCTTTATTTCTGCCTTCATTTCGTTATGTACCCAGTAGTCATTCAGGAGCAGGTTTTTCAGTTTCCATGTAGTTGAGCAGTTTTGATTGAGTTTCTTAGTCCTGAGTTCTAGTTTGATTACACTGTGGTCTGAGAGACAGTTTGTTACAATTTCTGTTCTTTTACATTTGCTGAGGAGTGCTTTACTTCCAACTATGTGGTCAATTTTGGAATAAGTGCGATGTTGCTGAGAAGAATGTATATTCTGTTGATTTGGGGTGGAGAGTTCTGTAGATGTCTATTAGGTCCACTTGGTGCAGAGTTGAGTTCAGTTCCTGGATATCCTTGTTAACTTTCTGTCTCGTTGATCTGTCTAATGTTGACAGTGGGGTGTTAAAGTCTCCTGTTATTATTGTATGGGCGTCTAAGTCTCTTTGTAAGTCTCTAAGGACTTGCTTTGTGAATCTGGGTGCTCCTATATTGGGTGTATATATATTTAGGATAGTTAGCTCTTCCTGATGAATTGATCCCTTTACCATTATGTAATGGCCTTCTTTGTCTCTTTTGATCTTTGCTGGTTTAAAGTCTGTAAAATCAGAGACTAGGATTGCAACTCCTGCTTTTTTTGTTTTCCATTTGCTTGGTAGATCTTCCTTCATCCCTTTATTTTGAGCCTATGTGTGTCTCTGCATGTGAGATGGGTCTCCTGAATACAGCAGACTGATGGGTCTTGACTCTTTATCCAGTTT
>NW_020264764.1:0-2093 GCF_003255815.1 Theropithecus gelada | reverse complement strand
GCGGATTTTGGGTGGAACAACTTGTGTTTGTTCTCAGAACCTCACACCTCAACACACACGGCTCCCTGCTCCCGGCCTCCGTGTCCGTCCGTCTCTGACCACACACACACACACACACACACACACACACACACAAAGCATGTGGTACTTTCTCCTGTCAATCCCCGGGTACTCCAATGAGACCGTAGGAAACGTGAACACGTACGTGATCGATTCTGACAGTTCTTGGCAGCCCGGGCAGCTGAGCCCTGGCAAAAGCTTCTCTCTCTCCCCATCCAAGATTGAGTTTGGACGGAAACACAGTCCTCATTGAAGCAGCAATTAAAGGGCCTCATAGACTGCTGGAGAATTGTGATTAATGTGAAGAGTCTTGTTTAATGGGGATATTAAGTAAAGTGCGGCTTAAAATGTCCATTTATCATCCACCGGTTCCTAATTGCCTTCCTGTTCGGCCGGCACGAGCGTTTTCAGGAGGCTCGACGTTCCTTGAACGCCGCCGTTGCAAAGGCCATAAATCAAGCCGGAGGATTTTTAGCTAATTCTGAAGGAGGCTACATGGAACCCATAGCACGCCAAGGGGGGTGGCCGTGAGCTCTCATGACAACTTCGGGATGTAGAACACGGGACGTCGGGAAGGGAGTCCGACCCCAGCTGTCCCCCCGGGGAACACGGGGATGTCCAGAGCCAGGCCGAGGCGCTACTCCCCAGGCACTGTGAGGACCCAGACGGGCGGCTGCAGCAGCACGAGCCCCTGCTGTGTTCAGGACACAGCTGTCGTCCCTCACGCACAACGGCAGGGACATTTGATTTCACCCCGGGGAAATAGGGAGCCACGGACGGTTCCTGAGCAGGTGACAACGACAAGCAAGAAGGGTTTCTGTTCTCACACAGCAGGTCGCACCTGAACAAGGCAAAGAGAAAGGTTTATTTTCTGTGAGGAAGGGCGACCCCCAAGATGTGTAGGTTGAAGCTCTCATCCCCCAGGGCCTTAGAATGTAACTGGATTTGGAGATAGATCTTAAAAGAGGTGACGAAGGTAACATGAGGTCACTAGCGAAGGCCGTCATCCAAGAGGACTCTGGTGTCCTTAGAGGAAGATGATTAAGACAGAGACACACACAGAGGGACGAGCCTGTGAGGACACAGGGAGATAAACTAAGTTCCTTGCGAAGTTCATTCATCCTATGCCCAGGAATGAATCAGGACAGCTTGGCTGTTAGAAGCAAGATCGCGTTGTCCATGTTGGTCAGGCTGGTCTCGAACTCCCGACCTCGTGATCCAACCTCCTCGGCGTCCCAAAGGGCCGGGATGACAGGCGGGAGCCACCGCGCCCGGCCTCAAGACTCCTTCTCATCCCCACCTCTTCCTAAAGCACCATGCACCTTACGCGGAACCAAAAAACCCCCAAGTTTCCGAAGGAAGTTGCTTGAGGTGTAACTTCTACCAAACGAAATAAGAGTGTGTGGCAGACGGTGACCCAGAACTGCGCGTGAGTATCCACCTCAGCACGGCGGGCACGTCCCTCGCCCTCCCTCCCCGGTTATTCCTCCTTTGGCCCCACTCCCGGGGTGTCCTGGGGAAGTCACCAGGCCAGGGCCGGGGCTGGAGACGGCAGGTACCACAGTGTCAGAAGGACAGAGCAGTGACGGCCCACAGGTGCCGGAGGGTTAGTCTCCAACAGAGCCTCCTCCTCGGGGAATGGACTTGGAGGAGCAGGTGCAAAGGTGAATACGGCCCACCACGGCGTGTCTGCTTCTGACAGACTCATCCTCCAAGCCTAGGACGGGCAAGGATGGGAGGACCGGGCAGTGACGTCACACCCCAGATGTAAAACAAAGCAAAGGGGGGCTGGCGGTGGCACTTCTTTCAGGCAAGAGGGGCCCTGAGGAAGGGCCTCCAACATACACGGACGTGCATGCACGCAGACACACATGCAGGCGTATGCACACACAGGTACACAGATACACACAAACATGTACACACATATGTACACAGGCACACCTACACTCACACAGACACACATATACGGACATGTGTGCACACACACACAGGCATACACACACACACACAGAAACAGGTACACACATATGTCC
>NW_020264763.1:0-2093 GCF_003255815.1 Theropithecus gelada | reverse complement strand
ATTATCTATTGATCATTGAATAGCAGTGTGTCCCCTGGTCATATTTCTCTCATTCTCTGTGTGTCTTTTTTGTTGTTAATGTAGAGCTGGAGTCTCACTATGTTGCCCAGGCTGGTCTTGAACTCCTGGGCTGAGTGATCCTCCTCCTTTGCCCTTCCAAAGCACTGGCATTTCAGGTATGAGCCACCACACCTGGCCACCTGTTTTTTTTGTTATTGTTGTTGTTTGTTTTTGAGATAGGATCTTGCTGTAACACCCTGGCTGGAGTACAGTGGTGTGAACACAGCTCACTGCAGCCTTGACATTCTGGGTTCAAATGATCCTCCTACCTCAGCTTCCCGAGTAGCTGGGACTACAGGTACACACCACCATGCCAGGCTGATTTCTTTTTTTTTCTTTTTGTAGTTTCTGTAGAGATGGGCTTTTGCCATGTTGCCTAGGCTCCACCTGGTCATATTTCTTTTTTTTTTTTTTTTTTTTGAGATGGAGTCTCACTCTGTCGCCCAGGCTGGAGTGCAGTGGCATGATCTCAGCTCACAGGAACCTCTGCCTCCCGGGTTCAAGCAATTCTCCTGCCTCAGCCTCCTGAGTAGCTGGGATTATAGGCATGTGCCACCACACCTGGCTAATTTTTGTATTTTGAGTAGAGACAGGGTTTCTTCATGTTGGTCAGGCTGGTCTTGAACTCCTGACCTCATGATCTGCCCACTTTGGCCTCCCAAAGTGCTGGGATTACAGGCATGAGCCACCGTGCCTGGCCTCCACCTGGTCATATTTCTTTAGGGATTATCAAACCACCTTTTGCCACCTGTTTTAAAGATGGTTGTGTTGGCTAGGCATGGTGGCTCATGCCTATAATCCCAGCACTTTGAGAGGCTAAGGTGGGCAGATCACTTGAACTCAGGAGTTTGAGACCAGCTTGGGCAACATGGCAAAACCTTGTCTCTAAAAAAAATACGAAAATTAGCCAGGCATGGTGGCTAACGCCTGTAATCCCAGCTACTTGAGAGGCTGAAGCAGGAGGATCGCTGGGAGGTCAAGGCTGCAGTGAGCTATTATTGCACCACTGTACTCCAACGTGAGCAACAGGGTGAGCCCCTGTCTCAAAAAAGGAAAAAAAAAAGATGGTTGTGTTATAGGTTGCTATGACTGCATATTAGTTTTCTAGCCAACCCTCTAAACAGCACTCAGTTTCTTTTTTTTGTTGTTGTTTGTTTGTTTCTTTTTCTTTTTCTTTTTTGAGACAGAGCTTCACTCTTGTTTTCCAGGCATGGAGTGCAATGGTGCAGTCTTGGCTCACCACAACCTCTGCCTCCTGGGTTCAAATGCTTCAGCCTCCCGAGTAGCTGGGATTATAGGCATGTGCCACCACACCCGGCTAATTTTGTATTTTCAGTAGAGACGGGGTTTCTCCATGTTGGTCAGGCTGGTCTCGAACTCCTGGCCTCAGGTGATCCACCTGCCTTGGCCTCCCAAAGTGCTGGGACTACAGGCGTGAGCCACTGCGCCCAGCCCCCAGTTTCTTTTTATTGTGGAGTCATCTTCCCATGCAATATATTTGAGTGATGCTATAGTCTGGGAAAACTGCCTTCCCTTAGTCAAGTGTCAGGTTCATAACTCAAGACGGGCCAATCACATTCTCCTCCCACTTCAGCTCCCAAGTAGCTGGGACTACAGCCAGCATGCCTGACTATTTTTGTATTTTTTGTAGAGACGGAGTTTTGCCATGTTGCCCGGACTGGTCTTGAACTCCTGGGCTCAAGTGATCCACCCATCTTGGCTTTCCAGAGTGCTGGGATTATAGTCGTGAGCCATGACACCCGGTCTCTAACTGATACTATTGCCATGGCCTACCTTGCTTGCCTTGGCAGGAAGGCCAGCTTGGCATGAGTTAGCAAAGAACCACTATTTGAGATCACTATTTTATCTCAAGTACTGCTGGAACCCATGCACCTAGAAAAGACCACAGTTTTCAACCAGTAGATCCAGAATAAGTAGCCTTATTGAATCAAAGGATATATCAGCCAAAATTATCAACAAGCACAACTTGATATTTTTGAATGGTAGCTTGAAGGACCTATCTCAGAGTGCCC
>NW_020264762.1:0-2093 GCF_003255815.1 Theropithecus gelada | reverse complement strand
TTAGTAGAGATGGGGTTCCACCATGTTGCTCAGGCTGGTCTCGAACTCCTGAACTCAGGCAATCCACCCCCTTCGGCCTCTCAAAGTGGTAGGATTACAGGTGTGAGCCATGGCACCCACCTTTTTTTTTTTTGACACGGAGTCTAGCTCTGTCACCCAGACTGGAGTGCAGGGGCTTGATCTTGGCTCACTGCAAACTCCGCCTCCCAGGCTCAAGTGATTCTCCAGCTCCAGTCTCCTGAGTAGATGGGACTACAGGCATGTGCCACCACACCCAGCTAATTTTGGTATTTTTAGTAGAGACAGAGTTTTGCCATGTTGGCCAGGCTGGTCTCAAACTCCTGACCTCAGGTGATCCGCCCTCCTCGGCCTGCCAAAGTATTGGGATTACAGGTGTAAGCCACCACGTCTGCCTCACTGTTTTTTCACTCCAAAGTGGGGATATGAAAAGGAACTAATAAAGAGGGAGTGAAGGCCGGGCGCTGTGGCTCACATCTGTAATCCCAGCACTTTGGGAGGCCGAGGCGGGTGGATCACCTGAGGTCAGTTCAAGACCAGTCTGGCCAATATGGTGAAACACAGTCTCTACAAAAGTACAAAAATTAGTCGGGCGTGGTGGCAGGTGCCTGTAATCCCAACTACTGGGGAGGCTGAGGCGGGAGAATCTCTTGAACCTGGGAGGCGGATGTTGCTGTGAGCCCAGCTAGCATCACTGCATTCCAGCCTGGGCGACAGAGTAAGACTCCATCTCAAAAAAAAAAAAAAAAAAAGGAGTGAAAGGAACTAATAAATAACCAAACAGCCATCAATAAATAATATGTCGGCCAAGTGTGGTGACTCACACCTGTAATCCCAGCCCTATGGGAGGCCGAGGCGGGTGGACCACGAGGTCAAGAGATCAAGATCGTCCTGGCCAACATAGTGAAAGCTTGTGTCTACTAAAAAGAAAAGACATGCAAAAATTAGCTGAGCATGGTGGTGTGTAATTGTAGTCCCAGCTACTTGGGAGACTGAGGCAGGATAATCGCTTGACCCTGGAGGTCGAGGTTGCAGCAAGCCGAGATCGCGCCATCGCACTCCAGCCTGGCGACAGAGTGAAACTCCATCTCAAAAAAAAAAAAAAAAAAAGACCGGGCAGGGTGGCTCATGCCTGTAATCCCAGCTCTTTGGGAGGCCAAGGTGGGTGTATCACGAGGTCAAGAGATTGAGACCATCCTGGCTAATACGGTGAAACCCCATCTCTACTAAAAATACAAAAAATTAGCCAGGCGAGGTGGAAAAAAAGAGTATGTCAACTCTAATCATGTTAAGAATCACTGGTTCTAGTGTGCCATATTCTGGGAACCAGAGGATCCCAGGTCACCCTGGGCTTTGCAGCTTGCTTGCTAGATTACCTGTCTCCCGACTACTTAATTATAAAACGATGGCAGTTTATTTCCAAGCTCTGAATATAATTGGATCTATAATATGTGCCAAGTCCTGAGTTCTGCGCCCAGACAGTAGCAGTAAAATATGATCTTCTTTATTGTTCCTTAAAGAACTTATGAATGTGGTAGGGAGAACACGATAATTTCATGGCAAAATGTGGCAGTGTTGTAAGGTGAATGATAGGGGTGGGTGGTCAGGGAGTGGAGACTTCTGATTCAGAAAGACTTCATAGAGGACGAGGCATTTGCTTTGGACTCTGAGAGATCTATATGATTTGTTTTTTATATATTTTTTTAAGAGGCTGGAGTGCAGTGGCGCGATCTTGGCTCATCACAACCTCTGCCTCCCAAGTTCAAGTGATTCTTCTGCCTCAGCACCAAGTAGCTGGGACTACAGGCGCATGCTACCACACCTGGCTAATTTTTGTATTTTTAGTAGAGATATGGTTTCACCATGTTGGCCAGGCTGGTCTCAAGCTCCTGACCTTGTGATCCACCTGCCTCGGCTTCCCAAAGTGCTAGGATTACAGGCGTTAGCCACCGCGCCCAGCCGAGATCTGTATGATATTAGATGGTAGGGTTGGGAGTGGGAGAGAAGAGCGCACTCCTGAGAAAGGGAACTTTTTGAGCTTTCAAATGGACCCTGTCCAGGGCCTGTAATTGGGG
>NW_020264761.1:0-2093 GCF_003255815.1 Theropithecus gelada | reverse complement strand
CTCTACTAAAAAATACAAAAAAACTAGCCGGGCGAGGTGGCGGGTGCCTGTAGTCCCAGCTACTCGGGAGGCTGAGGCAGGAGAATGGCGTAAACCCGGGAGGCGGAGCTTGCAGTGAGATCCGGCCACTGCACTCCAGCCTGGGCGACAGAGCGAGACTCAGTCTCAAAAAAAATAAATAAAATAAAAATAAAATAAAATAAATAAATAAAATAAAATAAAAAAGAGTCATAGCCAAATGAACACAGTATCAACACAAATCAAAAGAAAAGGGCACTTGGAGCATTTGGGTTTTCTTTGGGTCAATCAGAATCCTTTTGTAGATTATTTAAATTATTTAGATCCAAGTCATTTAAATCAATACATCCTTTTAAATACTACCTATGTCCAAAGCACTATGGAGGATACAAGGAAATACAGCACTTTTAATGACACTTTCCTGATCTCAAATCTTCAATGGATCTCCCTTATCTAGAAAAGAAAAGCTCTCACTATTTACTTGGGCACACAATGTATTGGCTGTAGCCTATTCCTCATCTTACCACTCATATAGTCTATTTTATCTCCAAAATTCAACTGTTATTTCTCTACATACCCTTTTGTATCCTATTTCACTGCCTTAGATCGTGCTCTTTCTAGAGGAGAAAAGGGGATGGGAAGGAGGAATATATGTAAAGTAGTACCACCATGTGCCAGGCATTGTGTCATATACTTCATATTCATTGTATCATTTAATCTTCACATCAATTCTCTTAGGCGTAATCAAGTCAAAAGCTTTACCTTACCATTCTACTGAAACTGCTTGTGCCAAGATCCCCAATATCCTCCACATTTGTAAACCTATAATCAATCCACATCCCTCAATTTACTTGACCTAAAAGTAGTCTTTAGCACAGCAGATCACTCTGTTCTCCTTGAAACATTTTCTTCATTTGGATTTACTATATTATTCTGTTCTGGTTTTCCTCTGGCTTTACTGACTGCTCTTTCTCAAAAATCTTTTGTAGAATTCTTTGATCTCTAAATATATTCTCCCCAGGGCTCAGTCCTTGAACATTTTCTCTTCTGAAAATACACTCATTTCTCTGGTAAGCTCCTCAACCAGTCACATGGCTTTGAATACCATAGGTGTACACTGATGGCTTCCAATTTATAACTCAGCTAAAATCTTTCCTTGAACTCCAGACTCACTTATCCAACTGCCTAATCAATATCTTTACTTAGATGTCTAATAAATATCCCAAACTAGCCATATCCAAAACCTAGGCTCCTTATCTTTCCTCTCAAACCTGCTTCTTTTTTTTTTTATTTATTTATTTATTTATTTATTTATTTATTTATTTATTATTATACTTTAAGTTGTAGGGTACATGTGCATAACGTGCAGGTTTGTTACATATGTATACTTGTGCCATGTTGGTCTGCTGCACCCATCAACTCGTCATTTGCATCAGGTATAACTCCCAGTGCAATCCCTCCCCCCTCCCCCCTCCCCATGATAGGCCCCGGTGTGTGATGTTCCCCTTCCTGAGTCCAAGTGATCTCATTGTTCAGTTCCCACCTATGAGTGAGAACATGCAGTGTTTGGTTTTCTGTTCTTGTGATAGTTTGCTAAGAATGATGGTTTCCAGCTGCATCCATGTCCCTACAAAGGACGCAAACTCATCCTTTTTTATGGCTGCATAGTATTCCATGGTGTATATGTGCCACATTTTCTTAATCCAATCTGTCACTGATGGACACTTGGGTTGATTCCAAGTCTTTGCTATTGTGAATAGTGCTGCAATAAACATACGTGTGCATGTGTCTTTATAGCAGCATAATTTATAATCCTTTGGGTATATCCCCAGTAATGGGATGGCTGGGTCATATGGTACATCTAGTTCTAGATCCTTGAGGAATCGCCATACTGTTTTCCATAATGGTTGAACTAGTTTACAATCCCACCAACAGTGTAAAAGTGTTCCTATTTCTCCACATTCTCTCCAGCACCTGTTGTTTCCTGACTTTTTAATGATCGCCATTCTAACTGGTGTGAGATGGTATCTCATTGTGGTTTTGATTTGCATTTCTCTGATGGCCAGTGATGATGA
>NW_020264760.1:0-2093 GCF_003255815.1 Theropithecus gelada | reverse complement strand
ACGAGGTCAGGAGATCGAGACCATCCTGGCTAACATGGTGAAACCCCATCTCTACTAAAAAATATAAAAAAAAACTAGCCGGGCGAGGTGGCGGGCGCCTGTAGTCCCAGCTACTCCGGAGGCTGAGGCAGGAGAATGGCGTAAACCCCGGAGGCGGAGCTTGCAGTGAGCTGAGATCGGGCCACTGCACTCCAGCCTGGGCGACAGAGCGAGACTCCGTCTCAAAAAAAAAAAAAAAAAAAAAAAGTAACTAATTTAAGGCAAACTTTAACAATTAAAATAAGATATCAAGATACAAATGTCTGGTTAAAATGAATCAAATATTCTGTGCATGCATTAAACAAATGCTTGTGCACACCACCAGTCAGAGGCCCAGATTGTCCCTTTCCCACTCAGATGTTCTTCTAGTTGACCAGGCATGAACTGCATAGTAGCTCTTTTCCAAGACCCCACAGCCTGGGGTAATAAATCCTGCTGAGCTCTCTCTCTGCTATTTCTTTTGTTTTTTTGTTTTTTTTTTTGAGAAAGAGTCTTGCTCAGTCCCCCAGGCTGGAGTGCAGTGGCGCGATCTCAGTTCACTGCAAGCTCCGCCTCCCGGGTTCACACCATTCTCCTGCCTCAGCCTCCCAAGTAGCTGGGACTACAGGCGCCTGCCACCACGCTTGACTAATTTTTTGCATTTTTAGTAGAGACAGGGTTTCACTGTGTTAGCCAGGATGGTCTCAATCTCCTGACCTTGTGATCCGCCCGCCTCGGCCTCCCAAAGTGCTGGGATTACAGGCGTGAGCCACCGCGCCCGGTCTCTCTCTGCTATGTCTTAAAGTCCAACACCCTGTGGGTCAGGCCCCAAGAGCCATCCAGCCTCCATCTCCTAGCGTCAATTTTACCTTGTGTCTCTCACAACAAGGGGAAAACTTGGCATTTCTTGGAGACATTATGGGATACAATGAGCTTAAGCCTTTCCAAGAGCTTACCAGTCAGTCTGCCCCTGTTTATCCTCCAGCAAATGTATGGTGGTATTGTGGTGGACCCTTACTGGACACTCTGCCAAGTAACTGGAATGGCACTTGCACTGTTGCCCAATTGGCTATCCCTTTCACCCTCGCATTTCATCAACTAGAAAAAGAAAAACCATAACACCATAAAATAAGAGAAGCCTCCTATGGGTCTTTTGACTTTCAAGTTCATTTAGACACAATTGGAGTCCCACGGGGGTACCTGATGAATTCAAAGCCGAAGACCAAATAGCTGCAGGATTTAAATCAGTATTTCCAGGGGTAACTATTAATAAAAATGGAGATTAGATAGATAAATTACATCTATTACAATCAATAGTGGTTTATTAATTTCACCAGAAATGCTGTCAAAGAAATAGCCGACCAGTTAAGGCCTACTAGTCAGATAACTTAGAAAAACAAAATGGCCCTGGACATAGTATTAGCTGAAAAAGGTGGAGTTTGTGTTATGATTAAAACTCAATGTTGTACCTTCATCCCAAACAATACTGCCCCCAATGGGGACATAACAAGGGCCTTACACGAACTTACCACTTTATCCAATGAATTAACTAAAAATTCTGGGGTCAATAACACGTTTTCAGAATGGCTAGAGAGGTGGTTCAGTAAACGAAAAAAAATCATAGCCTCGATTCTTACTTCTCTTATAGTTGTAATAGTTTTACTAATTCTTGTTGGGTGTTGTGTTGTACCATGCACCTGTGGGCTAGTACAAAGACTTATAAAAACAACGCTTACTAAAATCTCCCTTAGTTCTCCTCCACCTTATTCAGAAAAACTTTTCATTTTAAAAGATCAAGTCGGCCGGGCGCGGTGGCTCTAGCCTGTAATCCCAGCACTTTGGGAGGCCGAGACGGGCGGATCATGAGGTCAGGAGATCCAGACCATCCTGGCTAACACGGTGAAACCCCGTCTCTATTAAATACAAAAAAACTAGCCGGGCGAGGTGGCGGGCGCCTGTAGTCCCAGCTACTTGGGAGGCTGAGGCCGGAGAATGGCGTGAACCCGGGAGGCGGAGCTTGCAGTGAGCTGAGATCCGGCCACTGCACTCCAGCCTGGGTGACAGAGCGAGACTCC
>NW_020264759.1:0-2094 GCF_003255815.1 Theropithecus gelada | reverse complement strand
TACCTTTGAAGTCTATAGGGCCAAAGGAAATATCCTCCGATAACAAAGAGAAAGAAGCTTTCTGAGAATCTTCTTTGTGTTCTGCGAAATCATTTCACAGAGTTACAGCTTTCTCCACAAGAAGCCTTTCGCTAAGACTGTTCTTGTGGAATTTGGAAAGTGATATTTGGAAACCCGTGCAGGGCTATGGTGAAAAAGGAAGTATCCTCAGAGGAAAAGTGGAAAGAAGCTTTCTGAGGAACTGCTTAGTGTTCTGCTAATTCATCTCACAGAGTTACAGCTTTCCCCTCAAGAAGCCGTTCGCTAAGCCTGTTTCTGTGGAATTTGCAAAGTGATATTTGGAAGCGCAGAGAGGGCTATGGTGAAAAAGAAAATATCCTCAGAGTAAAACTGGAAAGAAGCTTTCTGAGAAACTGATTTGTGATGTGTGACTTCAACTCACAGAGTTACAGCTGTATCTCGTGCATTTGTTTGCTAGCCTTATTTCTGTGAAATCTGAGAACTGATATTTCGGATCCCTTTGAAGGCTATAGGGAAAAGGAAATATCCTAAGATAACAAAGAAAAAGAACCTTTCTGAGAAACTTCTTTGTGTTCTGTGAAATCATCTCACAGAGTTACAGCTTTCCCCTCAAGAAGTCTTTCCCTAAGACTGTTCTTGTGGAATTTGCAAAGTGATATATGGAAGCCCACGGAGGGCTATGGTGAAAAAGAAAATATCCTCAGAGAAAAACTGGAAAGAAGCGTTCTGAGAAACTGCTTTGTGATTTGTGACTTCCACTCAGAGAGGAACAGCTGTATTTCATGGATGTGTTTGCTAGCCTTATTTCTGTGGAATCTGAGAATGGATATTTGGGATATCTTTGAAGTCTATAGGGAAAAAGGAAATATCCTCCGATAACAAAGAGAAAGAAGCTTTCTGAGAAACTTCTTTGTGTTCTGTGAAATCATTTCACAGAGTTACAGTTTTCTCGCCAAGAAGTCTTTCACTAAGGCTGTTCTTGTGGAATTTGCAAAGTGATATTTGGAAGCCCTTGAGGGCTACGATTGAAAAGGAAATACCTTCAAATGAAAACTAGAAAGAAGTTTTCTGAGAAACTGCTTAGTGTTCTGTTAGTTCATCTCACAGAGTTTCAGATTTCCCTTCAAGAATCCGTTCGCCAACCCTGTTCTTGTGGAATTTGCAATGTGATATTTGGAAGCCCATGGAAGGCTATGGTGAAAAAGGAAATATCATCAGATGAAAACTGGAAAGAAGCTTTCCGAGAAACTGCTTAGTGTTCTGTAAATTCATCTCACAGAGTTACAGCTTTCCCCTCAAGAAGCCGTTCGCTAAGCCTGTTCTTGTGGAATTTGCAAAGTGATATTTGGGAGCCCATAAAGGGCTACAGTGAAAAAGAATATATCCTCAGAGAAAAACTGGAAAGAAACTTTCTGAGAAACTGCTTTGTGATGTGTGACTTCCACTCACAGAGTGACAGCTGTATTTCATGGATCTGTTTGCTAGCCTTATTTCTGTGGAATCTGAGAACTGATATTTCGGATCCCTTTGAAGAGTATAGGGCCAAAGGAAATATCCTCCGATAACAAAGAGAAAGAAGCTTTCTGCTAAACTTCTTTGTGTTCTGTGAAATCGTCTGACAGACTTCCAGCTATACCCTCAAGAAGCCTTTCGCTAAGACCGTTCTTGTGAATTCGCAAAGTAATATTTGGAAGCCCATGGAGGGCTATGGTGAAAAAGGAAATATCCTCAGATGAAAACTGGAAAGAAGCATTCTGAGAAACTGTTTAGTGTTCTGTTAATTCATCTCACAGAGTTACAGCTTTCACCTCAAGAAGCGTTTCGCTAAGCCTGTTCTTGTGGAATTTTCAAGGTGATATTTACAAGTCCATAGAGGTCTCCGGTGAAAAAGAAACTATCCTCAGAGAAAAACTGGAAAGAAGCTTTCTGAGAAACTGCTTTGTGATGTGTGACTTCCACTCACAGAGTTAGAGATGTATTTCTTGGATCTGTTTGCTAGCCTTATTTCTGTGGAATCTAAGAACGGATATTTTGGATATCTTTGAAGGCTATAGGGCCAAAGGAAATGTCCTC
>NW_020264758.1:0-2094 GCF_003255815.1 Theropithecus gelada | reverse complement strand
TAAGTTAAAAAAAGAACCTAACTGCATCTTTGGACCTTATGTGAGGTCGTGTCCAGGGTCACTGGGACCCCTGCTTTGCCAGTGTAGCTGGGTACCAATTAAAGACAGAAACCCAAGCATTCACTCAAAGCCCCTTCCCAGCTGTTCATCCTAGTGGAAGAAGCCATGGGTACAAACGAATGCGGCATTCTACGGAGGGCTTTGGGGGAATGGCTGCTTTAGAACATCAAAGTGGCTCACATCCCCCGAGTATAAAGCCAGTGACTGCTGTCAGCTTCCATCCACAGTAGCCAAGGTCTGGAGTCACCTGAGTGCCCATCAACAGGGGATGAAGGGAACGTGGCCTGAACATACACAGGAGCAATACTCCACCACACAGCGGAGAGCCCTGTCATCTGCGACAGCATGGATGGAGTTGGAGGACATTACGTTAAGCAAACGAGCCAAGCAAGGAAACGGCACATGTTCTCACTCATAAGCAGGAGCTGAGAGCAGATTTCATGGAGGCCAAGAGTAGGTGGTCAACAGGGCCCAGCAGAGCCCACTCATAAGCAGGATGGGCAGAGACTGGTAACGGACACAAACACACAGCCTAATGGGAACACGAGGCCTACTATTGATAAATCAGCAGGGGGATGGCAGTGGGTCATCTACTGTGTATTTCAAAACAGCTAGGAGAGGATAACTTAACATAATCAGCACAAGGAAAAGAAACTCTTTAAAGTGAAAGACATCCCAAGTACACAGATTTCATCAATATAGGGGCGAATCAAGGTATCACATGCACTCTGAAAATATGTACATATATTATGTATCAACAGAAACAAAAACCAATGACAGAACCATTTGCGAAGCACGTGCAGGAGAAGAATGGGAAGCCTGACATGGTGTGGCTGTGTGTCCCCACCCAAATCTCATGCTGAACTCTAACACTGTGTTGGAGGTGAGCCCTGGTGGAAGGTGATTGACTCATGGGGGTGGTTTCTAATGGTTTAGCACAATCCCCCAACGGCTGTCCTCATGATAGTTCTTCCTGAGATCTGGTTGTTTGGAGGTACATGGCACCTTCACCTTCACTCTCTCCCCCCTTCCAGCCATGTGAAGACATACCTGCCTCCCCTTCACCTTCCACTCTAAGTTTCCCCAGATGTAGAAGCCTGTACAACCCACAGAACTGTATGCCGATTAAACCTTTTTTCCCTTATGACCCAGCCTCAGATAGTTCTTTATAGCAGTGGAAGAACAGTACAGTCCTCAGGACCAGCAATGTTGTCCTTCTACCCAGCGGCCAACAAAGTCCCACACTCTAACTGGTTTTCCAAAGCCTTTGCCAGAATGCTGAGGCTGTTTTGGGGATACTAACTTTCCCCATCTCTGGCAAACCAGATGGGGCATCCTATTTGCCTCTTATCACCTTTCTCAGAGAAACCCCACCTCTGAAACAGCCTCCGCCAGGGGCCTCCTGCAGCAGCAGCAAAGCTGAGTGTTCCTTGCACTGCCCTTCTTCTGAACAAGTAAACATCTTAAGCTTGTTTTTCCATCTTCCCAGCTCATTGAAAAAAATATTATGCTTTCTATTTTCCTAACACACACACATGGAAGAGAAGTGCCATGAGGGCAGGGGCTCTTGTTTTCCCGGATCTGAGCCTGGCCCTCAAACACTAGCTGAATACTAACACGATATCCAGAGGCAGAAATGCAAATATCCACATGATTTCAAATACCCTAAGGATTTAACAGGCCGAGTGGCCCATGTAACTATGATGTGCTGGGCCATTCAACTGGTGTCCACATCCCTGTCCAAGTGAGCTCTTTAATTTCGAGACTTTCAGACAGCTGTTTTTTGTTGTTGTTCTGTTTTGTTTTTATTAAAGGGATATGTTACAGTTATAAACAAGAATATCCCAGGCCGAGTGTGGTGGCTCATGCCTGTAATCCCAGCACTTTGGGAGGCCAAGGTGAGCTAATCACCTGAGGTCAGGAGTTCAAGATCAGCCTGGCCAACATGTTGAAACTCCGTCTCTACTAATACAAAAATGAACCAGCCATGGTGGCAGGCACTTATAATCCCAGCTACTCAGGAGGCTGAGGCAG
>NW_020264757.1:549-2130 GCF_003255815.1 Theropithecus gelada | reverse complement strand
GGCTATGGTGAAAAAGGAAATCTCCTCCGATGAAATCTGGAAAGAAGCTTTCTGAGAAACTGCTGAGTGTTCTGTTAATTCATCTCCCGAAGTTACATCTGTATTTCGTGTGTCTCTTTGCAAGCCTTTTTTCTGTGGAATCTGAGAACAGATATTTCGGATGCCTTTGGAAACTATAGGGCCCAAGGAAATATCCTCCGATAACAAAGAGAAAGAAGCTTTCTGAGAAACTTTGTTGTGTTCTGTGAAATCATCTGACAGAGTTACAGCTTTCATTTCAAGTAGCCTTTCGCTAAGACAGTTCTTGTGGAATTGGCAAAGTGATATTTGGAAGCCCATAGAGGGCTATGGTGAAAAAGGAAATATCCTACGATGAAATCTGGAAAGAAGCATTCTGAGAAACTGCTGAGTGTTCTGTTAATTCATCTCACAGAGTTACATGTGTATTTCGTGGATCTCTTTGCTAGCCTTATTTCTGTGGAATCTGAGAACAGCTACTTCAGATGCCTTTGGAGACTATAGGGCCAAAGGAAATATCCTCCGATAACAAAGAGAAAGAAGCTCTCTGAGAAACTTCTTTTGTTCTCTGAAATCATCTCACAGAGTTACAGCTTTCCCC
The DNA here is from genome assembly GCF_003255815.1 of Theropithecus gelada. Lineage (NCBI taxonomy): Eukaryota > Metazoa > Chordata > Mammalia > Primates > Cercopithecidae > Theropithecus > Theropithecus gelada. The sequence goes on along the minus strand of NW_020264757.1, from coordinate 1,511 downwards.
TCAAGAAGCCTTTCGCTAAGACAGTTCTTGTGGAATTGGCAAAGTGATATATGGAAGCCTATGGAGGGCTATGGTGAAAAAGGAAATATCCTCCAATGAAATCTGGAAAGAAGCTTTCGGAGAAACTACTGAGTGTTCTGTTAATTCATCTCAGAGAGTTACATGTGTATTTCGTGGATCTCTTTGCTAGCCGTATTTCTGTGGAATCTGAGAACAGATATTTCGGATCCCTTTGTAGACTATAGGGCAAAGGAAATATCCTCCGATAACAAAGAGAAAGAAGCTTTCTGAGAAACTTGCTTGTGTTCTGTTAAATCATCTCACAGAGTTACAGCTTTCCCCTCAAGAAGCCTTTCGCTAAGAAAGTTCTTCTGGAATTAGCAAAGTGATGTTTGGAAGAATATAGAAGGCTATGGTGAAAAAGGAAATATCCTCCGATGAAATCTGGAAAGAAGCTTTCTGAGAAACTGCTGAGTGTTCTGTTAATTCATCTCACGACGTTACATCTGTATTTCGTGGGTCTCTTTGCAAGCCTTATTTCCGTGGATTCTGAGAACAGATATTTCGGATGCCTTTGGAGACTATAGGGCCAAAGGATATATCCTCCGATAACAAAGAGAAAGAAGCTTGCTGAGAAAATTCTTTGTGTTCTTTGAAATCATCTGACAGAGTTACAGCTTTGACCTCAAGAAGCCTTTCGCTAAGACAGTTGTTGTGGAATTGGCAAAGTGATATTTGGAAGCCCATAGAGGGCTATGGTGAAAAAGGAAATATCCTCCAATGAAATCTGGAAAGAAGCTTTCTGAGAAACTGCTGAGTGTTCTGTTAATTCAACTCCCAGAGTTACATCTTTATTTCTTGGATCTCTTTGCTAGCCTTATTTCTGTGGAATCTGAGAACAGATATTTCGGATCCCTTTGAAGACTATAGGGCCAAAGGAAATATGCTCCGATAACAGAGAG
>NW_020264757.1:0-504 GCF_003255815.1 Theropithecus gelada | reverse complement strand
CTGAGAAACTGCTGAGTGTTCTGTTAATTCATCTCACAGAGTTACATGTGTATTTCGTGGGTCTCTTTGCTAGCCTTATTTCTGTGGAATCTGAGAACAGCTAGTTCGGATCCCTTTGAAGACTATAGGGCCAAGGGAAATATGCTCCGACAACAAAGAGAAAGAAGCTTTCTGAGAAACTTATTTGTGTTCTGTGAAATCATCTTACAGAGTTAGAGCTTTCCCCTCAACAAGTCTTTCGCTAAGACAGTTGTTGTGGAATTGGCAAAGTGATATTTGGAAGCCCTTAGAGGGCTATGGTGAAAAAGGAAATATCCTCCGATGAAATCTGGAAAGAAGCTTTCTGAGAAACTGCTGAGTGTTCTGTTAATTCATCTCACAGAGTTACATGTGTATTTCTTGGATCTCTTTGCTAGCCTTATTTCTGTGGAAACTGAGAACAGCTATTTCGGATGCCTTTGGAGACTATAGGGCCAAAGGAAATATCCTCCGATAACAAAGAGA
>NW_020264756.1:0-2094 GCF_003255815.1 Theropithecus gelada | reverse complement strand
CTCAGGTCACTGTGCATTTCATAGACCAACCCATTGCCTGAGGCAACAGAGAGCTTCTCCCTGTGCACAGATATCAAGCATGTACTCATCTGCTTCTCCCGCAGTCAGCTCAAATCCGTAAGGCCACCTACTAACGTGAAGGGTAAACTTAACAACCGAATATGAAATCTGCTGAAACGAATGCATCCCAAATGAGAAACAGTTCCTGAGGCCTCCACTATCTGGGACCTGCAGGAGGCAGTGAGCCTGCTCACAGGCCCAGTACATTGTTTTACCACCATCATTTCAGAAAGCCACTAAATAATGACCATCCATAGACAGGAAACAATTAGAGTCTTTGCCACTGAGTAAACCAGGAACCAAATAAAAAGACCCACCCAATATGCAAGATATTCACATTCTAAAGGAACGAAATTTTCATTAAAATCAAAATGAATTCAAAAATAGTAACGGATAGTTTAGCCAATGAAAAGCAAACAGATAAGCAATTCTGGAAGTATTAAAAAGCAGAATTACAGGACCCCGGATATCACCTTCGCTCTCCAGCAATAGAATCTAAACGACATGATGTATTTGAAATCTCAGATAAGTGATTCAAAATGTTTATTTTAAAGAAGCTCAATTAAATCCAAAACAGAGTTGAGAACCAATACAAATAAATCAGAACCACTCAGGCCAGGCATTGTGGCTCATGCCTGTAATCCTAGCATTTTGGGAGGCCGAGGAGGGGGGATCGTGAGGTCAGAAGTTCCAGACCAGTCTGGCCGACATAGTGAAACCCCATCTCTACTTAAAATACAAAGCACTGGCTTGGTGTGGTGGTGTGTGCCTGTAATCTCAGCTACTCAGGAAGCTGAGGCAGAATTGCAAGAACCTGGGAGGCCGAGGTTGCAGTGAGCCAAGATCACACCATTGCACTCCAGCCCAGGCGACACTGCAAGACTCTGTGTCAAAAAACAAACAAACAGAAATCAGAACAATTCAAGATTTACTTAAGACTTTGATTTTTAAAAAATGATCTTCAGGGAATAAAAACTTCATTGAATTATAATTAGAAAATACAGTTTAAAACTTGAACAAAGGACTACACTAAACTGAAGAAAGAACATCAAACCTAACAGACAGATATTTCACATTAACCCGGTCAGATAGAAATAAGAAAAAAAAAATGAACAAAATCACTGGGAAGTATAGGATTATGTAAAACAATTGAAACAGTGGATCGTGGATATTCCTGAGGGAGAAAATTAGTAAAAATTTTTAGAAGACCAAACTGATGAAATAATTGAGGAAAATATCCCTAGTCTTGCTAGAGATTTTCACATGCAGATAAAAGAAGTTCAGAAAACTCCCTGACAAGACCCCGGAAAACAGACATAACCAGGATCTACAGTCCTCAGACTATCTAAAGGAAATAGGAAGAAAAACATTCTAAAATTCACAAAAAAGTGTCTATTTATCTGAAATTCTATCATACTAACAATGTACTTCTCAGCATAAACTTATAAGATAGAAAAGATTGGACTCTCAATTTCAGACTATTTAAAGAAAAAAATAAAGGAAAAAAATTCTATGTCAATAATTAATTTCGTATCCTGCTAAACCAAGCTTCATAAATGAAGGAGAAATAAAGTATTTCTGAGGTAAGAAAATGCTAAGGATATTTATTTACACTAGACCAGAACTATAAGAAATGCTCAAGGGAGTCCAAATATGGAAGCCATAGGTCAATACTCACCATCATAAACAACACAAAATTATAAAATTCACTCATAAAACTATTACACAATTAAGACTACAAAGCCACTAGTTAATAATTAACATGACAACAGGATCCAAACCTCACATATCACTATTAAGTTTGGATATAAATAAGTTAATTTCTTCACCTAGAATATATACATTGGTAGAAAGAATAATAAAGTTTTGAAATTTATGCTGCTGACATGAAACTCACTTAATTGGTATAAACACATACATTCCAGATCAAGAGGGTGAAAAAAGATATTTCATGCAAATGTAAACCAAAAGCAAGCAAGAGTAGCTGTGCTTATATCATATAAAACAAACTTTCAGTAAACACCAGTAATTAAA
>NW_020264755.1:0-2094 GCF_003255815.1 Theropithecus gelada | reverse complement strand
AAACTGCTTAGGGATCTGTTAATTCATCTCACAGAGTTTCATCTATATTTCGTCGATCACTTTGCTAGCCTTCTTTCTGTGGAATCGGAGAACAGATATTTCTTATCCCTTTAAAACAATAGGGCAAAGGAAATATCCTCCGATAACAAAGAGAAAGAAGCTTTCTGAGAAACTTCTCTGTCTTATGTGAAATCATCTCACAGAGTTACAGCTTTCCCCTCAAATAGCCTTTCGCTAAGACAGTTCTTGTGGAATTGGCAAAGTGATATTTGGAAGCCCATAGAGGGCTACGGTGAAAAAGGAAATATCCTCAGCTGAAATCTGGAAAGATGCTTTCTGGGAAACTGCTTATTGTTGTGTTAATACATCTCACAGAGTTCCATCTGTATTTCTTTGATCTCTTTGCTAGCCTTATTTCTGTGGAATCTGAGAACAGATATTTCGGATCCCTTTGAAGACTATAGGGCCAAAGGAAATATCCTCCGTACCAAAGAGAAAGAAGCTTTCTGAGAAACTTCTTTGTGTTCTGTGAAATCATCTCACAGAGTTACGGCTTTCCGCTCAAGAAGCCTTTCGCTAAGACAGTTCTTGTGGAATTGGCAAAGTGATATTTGGAAGCCCGTAGAGGGCTATGTTGAAAAAGGAAACATCCTCAGATGAAATCTGGAAAGAAGCTTTCTAAGAAACTGCTTAGTGTTCTGTTAATTCATCTCACAGAGTTCCATCTGTATTTCGTGGATCTCTTTGCTAGCCTTATTTCTGTGGAATCTGAGAACAGATATTTCGGATCGCTTTGAAGACTATAGGGCCAAAGGAAATATCCTCCGATACCAAAGAGAAAGAAGGTTGCTGAGAAACTTCTTTGTGTTCTGTGAAATCATCTCACAGAGTTACAGCTTTCCCCTCAAGAAGCCTTTCGCTAACACAGTTCTTTTGGAATTGGCAAAGTGATATTTAGAAGCCCATAGAAGGCTATGGTGAAAAAGGAAATATCCTCAGATGAAATCTGTAAAGAAGCTTTCTGAGAAACTGCTTAGTGGTGTGTTAATTCATCTCACAGAGTTACATCTGTATTTCGTGTATCTCTTTGCTAGCCTTATTTCTGTGGATTCTGAGAAGAGATATTTCGAAACCCTTTGAAGACTATAGGGCCTACGGAAATATCCTCCGATAACAAAGAGAAAGAAGCTTTCTGAGAAACTTCTTTGTGTTCTGTTAAATCATCTCACAGAGTTAGAGCTTGCCCCTCAAGAAGCCATTCGCTAAGACAGTTCTTGTGGAATTGGCAAAGTGATATTTGGAAGCCAATAGAGGGCTATGGTGAAAAAGGAAATATCCTCAGATGAAATCTGGAAAGAAGCTTTCTGAGAAACTGCTTAGTTTTGTGTTAATTCATCTCACAGAGTTACATCCGTATTTTGTGGATCTCTTTGCTAGCCTTATTTCTGTGGAATCTGAGAAGAGATATTTCGGATCCCTTTGAAGACTATAGGGCCAAAGGAAATATCGTCCGATAACAAAGAGAAAGAACCTTTCTGAGAAACTTCTTTGTGTTCTCTGAAATCATCTCACAGAGTTGCAGCTTTCCCCTCAAGAAGCCTTTCGCTAAGACAGTTGTTGTGGAATTGGCAAAGTGATACTTGGAAGCCCCTAGAGGGCTATGGTGAAAAAGGAAATATCCTCAGATGAAATCTGGAGAGAAGCTTTCTGAGAAACTGCTTAGTGTTGTGTTAATTCATCTCACAGAGTTACATGTGTATGTCGTGAATCTCCTTGCTAGCCTTATTAATCTGGAATCTGACAACAGATATTTCGGATCCCTTTGAAGACTATAGGGCCAAAGGAAATATCCTCCGATAACAAAGAGAAAGAAGCTTTCTGAGAAACTTCTTTGTGTTCTGTTAATTCATCTCACAGAGTTACATCTGTATTTCGTGGATCTCTTTGCTAGCCTTGTTTCTGTGGAATGTGAGAACAGATATTTCGGATCCCTTTGAAGACTCTAGGGCCAAAGGAAATATCCTCCGATAAGAAAGAGAAAGAAGCCTTCTGAGAAACTTCTTTGTGTTCTGTGAAATCATCTCACAGAGTTAC
>NW_020264754.1:0-8360 GCF_003255815.1 Theropithecus gelada | reverse complement strand
GATATGTGGTGGGATGGGAGGATGGGATGTGTTTGTACTGGGCTCAGGAAGTTTGAGAGATATATGGCAATATGTGGTGGGATGGGAGGATGGGATGTGTTTGTACTGGGCTTGTTTGTTTTGGGCCTGGGGCTGAGGAATGTGCCCGGCTCCTCTCATTCCCCCCTTCTTTTCAGGTATCTCTAGAGCCAATCTTGGGTCTTACAAGTCTGATTCTGTTTCAGTGTTTACAGGTTGGTATTGGGCTCTGAGGACCATGAGTTGTACAGTGTCAAACCTTTCTCTAACGAACCGCAAAATTCTGTTAACAATACAAGGTCCTACGGTAAGCAGAAATAGAAGACTCAGCAGGGGTCCAAGGAAGGGGGCTAACAGAGAAAACATAGATGAGTTCCACCATTGGTCTGCAGCTGAAGCAAACTGCCGTGTTCTTACTTCTGTGCTTAACTTGCGTAACTGTTGGACCCGGTCCTCCACAAGTCCTGATTCATTTATGTAGAAACAACAGTCTTCCTTTAGGAACATACACGTACCCCCTTTTTCAGCAGTGAGTAGGTCTAAGGCCCTCCGGTTCTGCAAGGTTACCTGTGCTAGGGACGTGAGCTGCCACTGGAGGGAGGCAAGGGACTCAGCTGACTCCTCCATAGCAACGGCAAATTGTTGGTACAGCTTGTTACTTTCTATGAGGGTGTGACCTAAGGCTCCCCCCGCCAGTCCGGCTGCCATGAAGGATGCGGTGAGGGAGATTCCTGCAATGAGGGGGAGAAATATGGCTCGTGCAGGTCTCAGTCTAGGGACTGGGTGAATAACAGCACTAGTCCAGTTGCCGGTATACCCTAGGAACTCGCCGGCAGTAAGTAGAGTCAACCAGGGAACTAATGTGACAGGAAGACACAGTAGGTTGGTAACAGAGGGGCTTGATAGGTTTTTAGATAATGTTCCATTACACCAGAAGAATATGCCTGACGGAGCCCTTAAGGTGATATTAGGGGGCGTTGCAGTGATGCTGCAGAGGCTGGAATTAGTTCCTGAGAAACAGTAGGGAAACTTTTCTTGGCTGGGGTTTAGGTATAGTGGCACGTTAGGGATAGGGGCATATGAGAGGTTGCGGTGGTTGTTAGCTTGGGCAGAGGTAGAGGATCCCCATGGCAGAGGGACAGCGGTTAGCGGTGGACGCCCTAGAGTGGCACACAGAAAGCAGCCAGACAGGCTGTGAAGTCCTGTAAGGTTAGCAAGTTCTAATCCTTCTTGCAATAATTTTAACCAGGAAAAAGGACGTAAATCTTGTGTCAGGCGGTTTTCTTTTTTTTTTTTTTGAGACGGAGTCTCGCTCTGTAGCCCAGGCTGGAGTGCAGTGGCCGGATCTCAGCTCACTGCAAGCTCCGCCTCCCGGGTTTACGCCATTCTCCTGCCTCAGCCTTCCCGAGTAGCTGGGACTACAAGCGCCTGCCACCGCGCCCGGCTAGTTTTTTGTATTTTTTAGTAGAGACGCGGTTTCACTGTGTTCGCCAGGATGGTCTCGATCTCCTGACCTCGTGATCCGCCCGTCTCGGCCTCCCAAAGTGCTGGGATTACAGGCTTGAGCCACCGCGCCCGGCCTCAGGCGGTTTTCTTGTCCCTGGATATTTCCATGGACCAGGGGCCGTACCTGCACTAGACCCCGCCACAGATAGAGGTGACTACTAGGCCATGTGGAGGCGTAGGAGTAGTATACAGCCCCGTGTTGAGGCGTGGTCCAGCGGGAGTTCCAGGGGTCTCTAACTATCCATGTATATGAAAGGTCTCCATCTCGTCTACAATGGAAGGGCCATCTGGGGTTTATCTGTTCTTTTCCACCCCACCATTGGTATTTATGGACGATACAATAGTTATAAGGGCAGCCAGCACTTTGGTGCCACCAATAGTGCTTACAATTGTATTGAGTCTGATCATACTCGAAGCATATCATTGGTGCCACTGGTTTGGCTATTGGGAAATCGGTAAAATTTAGTGAAATTGGGCTATTGCACCCTGAGGAGGGGCAATCTGCACTGGCCACTAATTTCCCGGGCTTATGAGGTTGCCCAGGGTGGGTTTGGTTTTCATAAAGCCAGAATCTCCAGACAAAGGGATTAGGAGTTGGCTTTATGTTTTCCCCAGCGGCCACTAGGGCGACTAACGTTAGAGTCAGACTACCTAACTGCATGTTTGCAGTGAGCTATGCTGTCGGCGCAGGGTGAGTTTTAAGGGGTTGTTCTTAGCTCTGTCCACAGTCCACGTGTCCGGTGCTTCAGCTGCCGCCGTGGTTGGTCCCAGGAGGTCGGAGATTGGGTCCACCGGCTTGACGTGGGTGTAGTGGATCCACGACGCGATGCCTTCTACCTTTAGGGTGGTGGGTGTGGTTAGGAGTACCTGGAGTGGTCCTTTCCACCTGGGTTCTAGGGTCTCTTGTCGGTGTCGCTTGACCAGGACCCAGTCTCCCGGCTGGTACGGATGGGGTGTCGGTGGGGGACCGGTCTCATATAGTTCCTTCAGCTTGGGCCAGATTTCTTGATGAATTTTTTGCAAGGCTTGTAGGGAAAATAAGAGTTCAGAGATATTTTCTGTTTCAGACTTGAGCAGATCATCTTTTAGGCTGGGAACTAGGGGTGGGGGTCTGCCATACATGATTTCATAAGGGGTAAGGCCCAGTCTGTAAGAGGTATTACGGGCCCGGAACAGAGCGTAGGGGAGAAGGACTACCCAATTAGCGCCAGTCTCCATAGTCAATTTAGTTAAGGTCTCTTTTAAGGTCCGATTCATCCTTTCTACCTGTCCTGAACTCTGGGGCCTGTAAGCACAATGGAGTTTCCAATTTGCCCCAAGGATGGAAGCCAAATCCTGACTTACCTTAGCGACGAAAGCGGGCCCATTATCTGACCCTATCTGGATGGGGAAGCCATACCTGGGAAGGATATCTTCCAGAATTTTCTTTGCTACGACCTGAGCAGTTTCTCTTTTGGTTGGGAATGCGTCAGTCCACCCTGAAAAAGTATCTACAAAGACAAGCAAGTACCGGTACCCGTACTTTCCTGGCTTTATTTCAGTAAAATCTACTTCCCAGTAGATACCAGGCCTGCTTCCCCTGAGCCTTGTTCCTGTTGCAGCTTGAGATTGGGGGTATGCGTTGTTAAGCTGGCAGACTTGGCAACTTGTCACGATACTGCTGGCCGTCTCAGCTATATGTCTGATTTTGAGCTTGGAGCGTCTGATCAGGTCTATCATCCGCCGGGCCCCCAGGTGGGTGGTTCAGTGGATGTGTTCTAACACCTGTTGTCCTAATTTTTCTGGTAGGATGGTTTGGTCATTAGTATCAGTCCACCACCCATTCTGGATTTGTTTCAGGGGAAGTTTGTCAATCCACTGGAGATCTTGTTCTGAATATTCAGGGAAATATGGCAAGTCCCGGGGGCCCGGATCAGGGAGCTGGAGTGTAAGGAGTTGGCTGGGAGCCTTTGCCACATTCCTTGCAGTTTGGTCTGCCAGAAAGTTGCCTTGAGCAGTTGGAGTAGTTGGTTTCTGATGCCCTGGGCAATGCACAATGGCTAACTTTTCTGGCCTCCATAGGGCTGTTAGCAGGGCTAGGATCTCTTGCTTGTTTTTTATCTCTTTTCCTTCAGCCGTCAGTAACCCTCGCTCCCTGTAAATGGCCCCATGTATATGCGCCATTGCAAAAGCATATCGGCTGTCTGTATATACTGTCAGCTTCTTCCCCGCCCCTAAGGTAAGAGCTTGGGTGAGAGCTATCAGTTCGGCCTTCTGGGCCAATGTCCCCGGGGGCAGGGGTTCCGCCCAGATTATCTCAGTCTCTGAAGTCACTGCCGCTCCAGCGTACCTCTGGCCTTGATGCATGAAGCTGCTCCCATCAGTGAACCAGACGAGGTCGGCGTCAGGAAGTGGGCGGTCCTGCAGGTCTTCTCGAACTCTGTGCACCTGAGCTAGTATCTCGGTGCAGTCATGGAGTGGGGCGTCCAGGTCCGGGTTGGGCAGCAGCGAGGCAGGGTTTAAGGTCGTTGGGGGCAGGAGAGTTATCCTGAGAGGATTTAGTAGTAGTCCTTGGTAGTGGGTGAGCCGGGCGTTACTCATCCATCGATTAGGTGGCTGTTTGAGTACACCTTCGATGGCATGTGGAGTAACGACCTGCAATTCTTGTCCCATGACAAGTTTATCAGCATCTTGCACCATCAGAGCCGTGGCCGCAATCATTCGGAGACAAAGGGGCCACCCGGCAGCCACTGGGTCTAACTTCTTTGACAGGTAGGCAACTGGCCTCCGCCAGGGGCCTAAGTTCTGAGTTATTACCGCCTTGGCGACACCCATATTCTCGTCCACATATAGGTGGAAGGGCTTGGTAACATCAGGTAGCCCCAGTGCAGGCGCAGAGAGTAAGGCGGTTTTAATCTGTTGGAAAGCCGACTCGGCTTCGTCTGTCCAATTAAATGGCTGCTGCCCCCGGGTTGCCTGATACAAGGGTTTAGCCAGTTCTGCGAACCCAGGTATCCATAGTCTGCAAAATCCCGCCGACCCCAGGAATTCCCTCACTTGTCGGGTGGATTGTGGCCTGGGGATCTGCAGAACAGTTTGTTTCCGGGCGTCTGTTAACCAGCGCTGCCCTTCTTTAAGCAGGTACCCTAGATATGTTACCTCTGGCTTACAGATTTGAGCTTTCTTTGCCGAGTCTCGGTAGCCCAGATTCCCCAGAGCTTATAAGAGACCCTTGGTCCCTTGGATGCAAGCTTCTTGGGTCTCAGCAGCAATTAGGAGGTCATCAACATACTGTAGTAAAGTTATTTCAGGGTGTTTGCGTCGGTACTCACCCAGGTCTTCATGGAGGGCCTCATCGAACAGGGTAGGAGAGTTTTTAAATCCCTGCGGCAGCCTGGTCCATGTCAGTTGGCCACTTATGCCCCTGTCAGGGTCATTCCACTCGAAGGCGAAGAGATTTTGGCTCTGAGGGGCTAAAGGCAAACTGAAGAAAGCATCTTTCAAATCTAAAACAGTGTACCATTGATGTTTAGGGTTTAAGGTACTCAGGAGGGTATACGGGTTAGGCACAGTTGGATGTATGTCCACAACCCTCTTATTGATTTCTCTTAAGTCTTGTACAGGTCTGTATTCTCCACTATTAGGTTTTCGTACCGGCAACAATGGAGTATTCCAGGGCGAGTGACATGGGTGAAGGACCTCTTGGTCAAGGAGCCGGCGGATATGCGGGGCAATTCCTTTCTTGGCCTCTAGGGGCATCGGGTATTGGCGTACCCGCACGGGGTCTGTCCCAGGCTTAAATTCAACAAACAAGGCAGGACGGTGTTTTGCTAGTCCTAAGCCCCCCGTTTCCGCCCAAGCTTCTGGATATTGCTGGAGTCAGGTTGCTATGTCCTGGTCAGGGGCCACTCGCTCCTGGTGGAGCCGGTACTCATCTTCTAGGGTTATAGTCAGGACAGACACGGGCCGATTGTGGGAGTTGGTCACGACCGGCCCCTCAGGGAGGAAATGGATCTGTGCTCCCATTTTAGTTAGCAGGTCTCTCCCTAATAGGGGACAGGGGCTCTCAGGGATGACCAGGAAAGAATGGGTTACATTCTTGGCTCCGAGGTTTACTGTTCTTTGTGTTGTCCACGGGTATTTCTTAACTCCTGTGGCCCCTTGTACCCACGAGGACTTGGAGGATAATTTCCCATTAGTTTTAACTAAGATTGAGTGCTGTGCTCCCGTATTGACCAAGAACTGGACTGGGGACCCCTCCACTTGCAAAGTTACCCTAGGTTTGGGGAGGGGATCCGAACCCCGTCTTCCCTAGTCTTCATCTTGAGTGACTAGTACGGGTGTAGACCTAGGGGGTCCCTGTCTTCGTTGTTTCTTTTTGGGGCAGTCTCTTACCCAGTGGCCAGCCTCCTTGCGGTAGGCACATTGGTCTTTTCTCAGATTATCATGCCTGGGGGGCCGCCTAGGTTGGGTGTACTCTGGCTGTAGATGCTCTTTCTGTACCACTGCTGCCAGGACCTTGGTCATTTTTTCAGTGGCCTTAAATTGCCTTTCCTCTGGAGTATTTCTGTTATTGTAAACCCGCTGGGCTATCTGAAGGAGGTCTTGAATCCGCTTTCCTTCCGTCTTCTAATTTCTGGAGTTTTCTTTTAATATCTGGGGCTGCCTGATTTATGAAAGACATTACAACAGCTGCCTGACTTCCTGGAGCCTCTGGATCTATGGGGGTGTACTGTCTAAAAGCTTCCATTAATCTTTCTAAGTAGGTGGCTGGGCTCTCTGTCTTTCCCTGCAGAATAGAATATACTTTAGCCAAATTAGTGGGCTTGCGAGCAGCTGCCCGGAGACCTTCCATTAGAGTCTGGCGATAAAGGTGTAGCCGTCCCCTACCTTCTGCCGTGTTGTAGTTCCACGCCGGCCTGGTCAGAGGAAAGGTCGCGTTTATGAGGTCGGGGTTGGCAGTCGGTTGACCGTCGTCCCCCGGGACCAGCTTTCTAGCTTCTACCTGTATTCTCTCTCGCTCTTCCGTGGTAAACAAGATTCGGAGGAGCTGCTGGCAATCATCCCAAGTGGGCTGGTGGGTGAACATGACACTATCCAGTAAAGCCAGTAAATCTTTGGGGTTGTCTGAAAACCGAGCACTCTGAGTCTTCCAGTTATACAGATCACTGGTGGAGAATGGCCAGTACTGGAGCCTGGGGATTCCTGTGTCATCTGGGGGTCCTATTTCCTGAAGGGGTAAAGCCACCGTGGAGTCAGGCAGCTGGGGGGGGCTAGCCCGCGAAGTGCGCCCTTGCGTCCGCCCCGCTGGCCCTCCAAAGTTACCTTCCCTATCAGCGGGCCTGTGTGTGCCGGCCGCCTCCCCTCCGCCTGCTCCCTCCCGCGACTCAGCCCGGGGGGCCGGGGCCTGGGGCCCGGAGGGGTACGGAGGGGGTTCTGTGAACAGTGGGTCCCCGCTATCAGGTAGAACAGGATGGGGGGGCAGTTGGTTGCTTGGATTTTAGTGGTCGAGCAACCAGTGCCTTACAGGGTTCAGAGGCTAATTGGAAAGGGGACAGCCAAGGAGGCGGGTTCTCAATAAGGTCCTGCCATATGAGGATATATGGGATTTGATCTAAGTGGCCCGCACGCCCAGGTAGGAAAATCTTGGACTTTACCCTACTGATGACCGCAAGTCGGAAGGTCCCTTCGGGTGGCCACCCTACATCAAAGGCAGGCCATTCGGAGCGACACAGAGTAATTAGCTTTCCTTTCCTGATTTCCATACCAAGATCATGGCCCCTTGCTCTTACTTCTTTGAAATTATTTGTAAAGAGAGATAGAGGAGTGCTCTGGGTATTACCCATCCTGTAATAATTTGTAGTCTCTTCCTGTAAAGGAATGTGGGTTTGAATCCCTGCAAAGGAAATCTGATCTGACTTATTAATGATATTTAGTCACGATCGTGCTCCGGCAGCCCAGATCAGAGACAGCTACTGCCCAAACCGCAGACCGGCGCTCGGGGCAGTTCAGATCAGAGACAGCTACTGCCCAAACCCCAAACCGGCGCTCGGGGCAGTTCAGATAAGAGAAAGCTACTGCCCAAACCCCAAACCGGCGCTCGGGGCAGTTCAGATCAGAGACAGCTACTGCCCAAACCGCAGACCGGCGCTCGGGGCAGTTCAGATCAGAGACAGCTACTGCCCAAACCCCAGACCGGCGCTCGGGGCAGTTCAGATCAGAGACAGCTACTGCCCAAACCCCAAACCAGCGCTTGGGGCAGTTCAGATCAGACGAGAGCCAGGGGACGTCTCCCACCGGTCTCCATTGGCTGTCCTATAGCGCGTCCGCCAGGACTGTGCCAGCTCCAGTTTCAGACCTCGCGAGTCACAGATTCAGATTCAGAACAGACATAGAGACACAGACACAGACAGACAAACGGAGACGAGCCAGCTCGCCTATCAGTAGATCGATCCTAGCAGATCCGTTGACCAGGGGTCTGGTGGGCTTGGGGAATCCTGGGCGAGCCCCCAGATGTTATGCCCAGACCCTCTGTTCCCCAAAGAAGACCACCAGAGTCCAGAGTCAAAGCCAAGCGGCAAGGATCTTTATGACAAGTTCGAACCTGGTCCCTCCATTACACAGCATACAAGAGGGCCCCGAACAATGCGAGTGCTTGCTTTTTTATAGCCCGAAAGTTACAGGGGAACAAAGGAATTCTTTCGGTTCCCACGCTTTCAGTAAAACCTTGAACGGCTGTCTCCTTATCGGAGACCTTCCAGGTGGTGTTTGTACTGGGCTCAGGAAGTTTGAGAGATATGTGGTGGGATGGGAGGATGGGATGTGTTTGTACTGGGCTCAGGAAGTTTGAGAGATAT
>NW_020264753.1:0-2095 GCF_003255815.1 Theropithecus gelada | reverse complement strand
TACCTTTGAAGTCTATAGGGCCAAAGGAAATATCCTCCGATAACAAAGAGAAAGAAGCTTTCTGAGAATCTTCTTTGTGTTCTGCGAAATCATTTCACAGAGTTACAGCTTTCCCCTCAGGAAGCCTTTCGCTAAGACTGTTCTTGTGGAACTTGCAAAGTGATATTTGGAAACCCGTGCAGGGCTATGGTGAAAAAGGAAATATCCTCAGAGGAAAAGTGGAAAGAAGCTTTCTGAGGAACTGCTTAGTGTTCTGCTAATTCATCTCACAGAGTTACAGCTTTCCCCTCAAGAAGCCGTTCGCTAAGCCTGTTCTTGTGGAATTTGCAAAGTGATATTTGGAAGCGCAGAGAGTGCTATGGTGAAAAAGAAAATATCCTCAGAGTAAAACTGGAAAGAAGCTTTCTGAGAAACTGATTTGTGATGTGCGACTTCCACTCACAGAGTTACAGCTGTATCTCGTGGATTTGTTTGCTAGCCTTATTTCTGTGAAATCTGAGAACTGATATTTCGGATCCCTTTGAAGGCTATAGGGAAAAGGAAATATCCTAAGATAACAAAGAAAAAGAACCTTTCTGAGAAACTTCTTTGTGTTCTGTGAAATCATTTCACAGAGTTACAGCTTTCCCCTCAAGAAGTCTTTCCCTAAGACTGTTCTTGTGGAATTTGCAAAGTGATATATGGAAGCCCACGGAGGGCTATGGTGAAAAAGAAAATATCCTCAGAGAAAAACTGGAAAGAAGCGTTCTGAGAAACTGCTTTGTGATTTGTGACTTCCACTCAGAGAGTGACAGCTGTATTTCATGGATGTGTTTGCTAGCCTTATTTCTGTGGAATCTGAGAATGGATATTTGGGATATCTTTGAAGTCTATAGGGAAAAAGGAAATATTCTCCGATAACAAAGAGAAAGAAGCTTTCTGAGAAACTTCTTTGTGTTCTGTGAAATCATTTCACAGAGTTACAGTTTTCTCGCCAAGAAGTCTTTCACTAAGGCTGTTCTTGTGGAATTTGCAAAGTGATATTTGGAAGCCCTTGAGGGCTACGATTGAAAAGGAAATACCTTCAAATGAAAACTAGAAAGAAGTTTTCTGAGAAACTGCTTAGTGTTCTGTTAGTTCATCTCACAGAGTTTCAGATTTCCCTTCAAGAATCCGTTCGCCAACCCTGTTCTTGTGGAATTTGCAATGTGATATTTGGAAGCCCATGGAAGGCTATGGTGAAAAAGGAAATATCATCAGATGAAAACTGGAAAGAAGCTTTCCGAGAAACTGCTTAGTGTTCTGTAAATTCATCTCACAGAGTTACAGCTTTCCCCTCAAGAAGCCGTTCGCTAAGCCTGTTCTTGTGGAATTTGCAAAGTGATATTTGGGAGCCCATAAAGGGCTACAGTGAAAAAGAATATATCCTCAGAGAAAAACTGGAAAGAAACTTTCTGAGAAACTGCTTTGTGATGTGTGACTTCCACTCACAGAGTGACAGCTGTATTTCATGGATCTGTTTGCTAGCCTTATTTCTGTGGAATCTGAGAACTGATATTTCGGATCCCTTTGAAGAGTATAGGGCCAAAGGAAATATCCTCCGATAACAAAGAGAAAGAAGCTTTCTGCTAAACTTCTTTGTGTTCTGTGAAATCGTCTGACAGACTTCCAGCTATACCCTCAAGAAGCCTTTCGCTAAGACTGTTCTTGTGGAATTCGCAAAGTAATATTTGGAAGCCCATGGAGGGCTATGGTGAAAAAGGAAATATCCTCAGATGAAAACTGGAAAGAAGCATTCTGAGAAACTGTTTAGTGTTCTGTTAATTCATCTCACAGAGTTACAGCTTTCACCTCAAGAAGCGTTTCGCTAAGCCTGTTCTTGTGGAATTTTCAAGGTGATATTTACAAGTCCATAGAGGTCTCCGGTGAAAAAGAAACTATCCTCAGAGAAAAACTGGAAAGAAGCTTTCTGAGAAACTGCTTTGTGATGTGTGACTTCCACTCACAGAGTTAGAGATGTATTTCTTGGATCTGTTTGCTAGCCTTATTTCTGTGGAATCTAAGAACGGATATTTTGGATATCTTTGAAGGCTATAGGGCCAAAGGAAATGTCCTC
>NW_020264752.1:0-2095 GCF_003255815.1 Theropithecus gelada | reverse complement strand
CACTTTTCCAATTCCACAAGAATTGGAAAAGTGATATTTGGAAGCCCATAGAGGGCTATGGAGAAAAAGGAAATATCCTCAGATGAAATCTGGAAAGAAGCTTTCTGAGAAACTGCTTAGTGTTCTGTTAATTCATCTCATAGAGTTACATCTGTATTTCATGGATCTCCTTGCTAGTCTTATTTCTGTGGAATCTGAGAACAGATATTTCGGATCCCCTTGAAGACTATAATGACAAAGGAAATATCCTCCGATAACAGAGAGAAAGAAGCTTTCTGAGAATCCTCTTTGTGTTCTCTGAAATCATCTCACAGAGTTACATCTTTCCCCTCAAGAAGACTTTCGCTAAGACAGTTCTTGGGGAATTGGCAAAGTGATACTTCGAAGCCCATAGAGGGCTAAGGTGGAAAAGGAAATATCCTCAGAGGAAATCTGGAAAGAAGCTTTCTGAGAAACTGCTCTGTGATGTGCGACTTCTACTCACAGAGTTACATCTGTATTTCGTGGATCCCTTTGCTAGACTTATTTCTGTGGAATCTGAGAACAGATATTTCAAATCCCTTTGAACACTATAGGGCCAAAGGAAATGTCCTCCGATGACAAGGAGAAAGAAGCTTTCGGAGAAACTGCTTGGTGTTCTGTTAATTCATCTCACTGAGTTACATCTGTATTTCGGGGATCTCTGTGCTAGCCTTCTTTCTGTCGAATCTGACAACAGATATTTCGGATCCCTTTGAAGACTATAGGGCCAAAGGAAATATCCTCCGATAACAAAGAGAAAGAAGCTTTCTGAGAAACTTCTTTGTGTTCTGTGAAATTATCTCACGCAGTTACAGCTTTCCCCTCAAGAAGCCTTTCGCGAAGGCAGTTCTTGCGGAATAGACAAAGTGATATTTGGAAGCCCATAGTGGGCTACGTTGAAAAAGGAAATATCCTCAGATGAAATCTGGAAAGAAGCTTTCTGAGAAACTGCTCTGTGATGTGTGACTTCTACTCACAGAGATACATCTGTATGTCGTGGATGCATTTGCTAGCCTTATTTCTGTGGAATCTGAGAACAGATATTTCGGACCCCTTTGAAGACTATATGGCCAAATGAAATATCCTCCAATAACAAAGGGAAAGAAGCCTTCTAAGAAACTACTTTGTGTTCTGTGAAATCATCTCACAGAGTCACAGCTTTCCCCTAAAGAAGACTTTTGCTAAGACAGTTGTTGTGGAATTGGCAAAGTGATATTTGGAAGCCCATAGAGGGCTACGTTGAAAAAGGAAATATCCTCAGATGTAACCTGGAAAGAAGCTTTCTGAGAAACTGCTCTGTGATGTGCGACTGCTACTCACAGAGTTACATCTGTTTTTCGTGGATCCCTTTTCAAGCCTTATTTCTGTGGAATCTGACAACAGATATTTGGGATCATTTGAAGACTATAGGGCCAAAGGAAATATCCTCCGATAACAAAGAGAAAGAAGCTTTCTGAGAAACTTCTTTGTGTTCTGTGAAATCATCTAGCAGAGTTACAGCTTTCCCCACAAGAAGCCTTTCGCGACTACAGTTCTTGTGGAATTGGCAAAGTGACATTTGGAAGCCCATAGAGGGCTATGGTGAAAATGGAAATATCCTCACATGAAATCTGGAAAGATGCTTTCTGAGAAACCGCTCTGTGATGTGTGACTTCTTCTCACAGAGTTTCATCTGTATTTCGTGGATCACTTTGGTAGCCTTATTTCGGTGGAATCTGATAACAGATATTTCGAATCCCTTTGAAGACTATAGGGCCAAAGGAAATATCCTCCAATAACAAACAGAAAGAAGCTTTCTGAGAAACTTCTTTGTATTCTGTGAAATCATCTCGCAGAGTTACAGCTTTCCCCTCAGGAAGCCTTTCGCTAAGACAGTTCTTGTGGAATTGGCAAAGTGATATTTTGAAGCCCATAGAGGGCTATGGTGAAAAAGGAAGTATTCTCAGATGAAATCTGGAAAGAACCTTTCTGAGAAACTGCTTAGTGTTCTGTTAATTCATCTCACAGAGTTACATCTGTATTTCGTGTTTCTCTTTGCTAGCCTTATTTCTATGGAATCTGAGAACAGATATTT
>NW_020264751.1:0-2095 GCF_003255815.1 Theropithecus gelada | reverse complement strand
TAGAGGGCTATGGTGAAAAAGGAAATATCCTCAGATGAAATCTGGGGATATTTCCTTTTTCACCATAGCCCTCTATGGGCTTCCAAATATCACTTTGCCAATTCCACAAGAACAGTCTTAGCCAAAGGCTTCTGGAGGGCAAAGCTGTAACTCTGTGAGATGATTTCACAGAACACAGAGAAGTTTCTCGGAAAGCTTCTTTCTCTTTATTATCGGAGGATACTTCCTTTGGCCCTATAGTCTTCAAAGGCATCCGAAATATCTGTTCTCATATTCCACAGAAATAAGGGTAGCAAAGAGATCCGCGAAGTACCTTGTAACTCTGTGAGTGGAAGTCACACATCATAGAGCAGTTTCTCAGAAAGCTTCTTTAGAGATTTCATCTTAGAATAATTCCTTTTTCACCATAGCCCTCTATGGGCTTCCAAATATCACTTTTCCAATTCCACAAGAACTGTCTTAGCGAAAGCTTCTTGAGGGGAAAGCTGTAACTCTCTGAGATGATTTCACAGAACACAAAGGAGTTTCTCGGAAAGCTTCTTTCTCTTTGTTATCGGAGGATATTTCCTTTGGCCCTATAGTCTTCAAAGGGATCCGAAATATCTGTTCTCAGATTCCACAGAAAAAAGGCTAGCAAAGATATCCACGAAATAGAGATGTAACTCTGTGAGATGAATTAACAGAACACTAAGCAGTTTCTCACAAAGCTTCTTTCCAGATTTCATCTGAGGATATTACCTTTTTCACCATAGCCCTGTGGGGGCTTCCAAATATCACTTTGCCAATTCCACAAGAACTGTCTTAGCGGAAGGCTTCTTGAGGGGAAAGCTGTAACTCTGTGAGATGATTTCGCAGAACACAACGAAGTTTCTCAGAAAGCTTCTTTCTCTTTGTTGTCGGAGGATATTTACTTTGGCCCTATAGTCTTCAAAGGGATTCGAAATATCTGCTCTCAGATTCCACAGAAATAAGGCTAGCAAAGAGATCCACGAAATACATATGTAACTCTGTGAGGGGAAGTCAAACATCACAGAGCAGTTTCTCAGAAACCTTCTTTCCAGATTTCATCTGAGGATAATTCCTTTTTCAACATAGCCCTCTGTGGGCTTCCAAATATCACTTTGCCAATTCCAAAAGAACTGTCTTAGCGAAAGGCTTCTTGAGGGGAAATCTGTAACTCTGTGAGATGATTTCACAGAACAGAAAGAAGTTTCTCAGAAGGCTTCTATCTCTTTGTTATCGGAGGATATTTCCTTTGGCCCTATAGTCTTCAAAGGGATCCGAAATATCTGTTCTCAGATTCCACAGAAATAAGGCTAGCGAAGAGATCCACGAAATACATATGTAACTCTGTGAGATGAATTAACAGAACACTAAGCAGTTTCTCAGAAAGCTTCTTTCCAGATTTAATCTGAGGATATTTCCTTTTTCACGATAGCCCTCTATGGGCTTACAAATATCAATTTGCCAGTTCCACAAGAACTGTCTTAGCGAAAGGCTTCTTGAGGGGAAAGCTGTAACTCTCTGAGATGATTTCACAGAACACTAAGGAGTTTCTCGGGAAGCTTCTTTCTCTTTGTTATCGCAGGATATTTCCTTTGGCCCTATAGTCTTCAAAGGGATCCGAAATATTTGTTCTCAGATTCCACAGAAAAAAGGCTAGCAAAGATATCCACGAAATACAGATGTAACTCTGTGAAATGAATTAACAGAACACTAAGCAGTTTCTCACAAAGCTTCTTTCCAGATTTCATCTGAGGATATTACCTTTTTCACCGTAGCCCTGTAGGGCATTCCAAATATCACTTTGCCAATTCCACAAGAACTGTCTTAGCGAAAGGCTTCTTGAGGGGAAATCTGTAACTCTGTGAGATGATTTCACAGAACACAAAGAAGTTTCTCAGAAAGCTTCTTTCTCTTTGTTGTCGGAGGATATTTTCTTTGGCCTTACAGTCTTCAAAGGGATTCGAAATATCTGCTCTCAGATTCCACAGAAATAAGGCTAGCAAAGAGATCCACGAAATAAAGATGTAACTCTGGGAGTGGATGTCAAACATCACAGAGCAGTTTCTCAGAAAGCTTCTTTCCAGATTTC
>NW_020264750.1:0-2095 GCF_003255815.1 Theropithecus gelada | reverse complement strand
CGAGACCATGCTGGCTAACACAGTGAAACCCCGTCTCTACTAAAAAATACAAAAAATTAGCCGGGCGAGGTGGTGGGCGCCTGTGGTCCCAGCTACTCGGGAGGCTGAGGCGGGAGAATGGCGTGAACCCAGGAGGCGGAGCTTGCAGTGAGATGAGATCCGGCCACTGCACTCCAGCCTGGGCGACAGAGCGAGACTCCGTCTCAAAAAAAAAAAAAAAAAAAAAAAAAAACCCCCTTTATCAACAAAAAAAGGCACAAAGGTTTAAAAAAAAAAAAAAAAAACAGAAGTTACCTACGGGTCAAGGGTTCAGGGCTCAGTTGACAAGATACCTTCCTGAATGCCTAGGTAACAAGGAAAACTACACTCTTGCTAAACCCTCTAACAATAGAAGCTACCAGACTCCTCCCTAACTGATTTCCAGCCCTACATACATTCTTTTCTGATAAGCACATCTGTAGACTCTAAGCCAGTTTCAGCCAGCTTATAGAGGCTGTACACAAACTCTGTGTTCTGTAGTTCACCTTTTAATGTAAAGAGCCAAATTCTACCTCATTTTAATGTTAAAAGCCCACTCTAGAGTGAACATGAGATGTGTGTTACACATATGTCTATACAATTGGGCATGTGCTCGACCCCTCCCCTTCATAAATATGTATAGCTTTTCCACCAATCCTGCTGAATGTGTATGACTATTATGTGATACAGCCCAGTGAGCTATCAAACTCAACCTCTCTTCCCCTCTTAGAAGACGGAGCACCTTCATCCATGCTGGAGATTATCCCTTCCCTGTTTGCAAACTGATACCACCAATAAAGCTCTCCTTTTCACTATGTAGCCTTTTCTGGTGGTTTTAGATGACATGCCTCACATTTAAGGCCTGTCAAATTCTACCTCCTCATTATCTCATTAGTCCCTCTTTCTCTGTAGACCTGCTGCCATCCCAGGCTAAACCACTTCCATGTCTTTCCTGGCACATGGTAGATGCTCAGTAAATTTTATTGAGTGATAGAATGAGTAGATAGAACAGGGAATAGGATATAAATTAAGGCCAATTGAAATCTTAATCTTTTTTCTGCAATGCTGTGTTCTGAATATCTATAAAACAGAAGACTTATTGGGAAGAGCCTAATCAAACATGAGCAAACATCCCATTTAAACTTTGCGTTTAGAATTGGATGAAAAGCACGTCCTCCAGATAAGCGTTCTGAGTAGAAAGGCAGGAAGTATTTTGTTAAGGTTATTCGTCTGCAGAAACCATATCTGATCATTTTTCTGGTTGGTTTTGTGAAGGAAAGTGTCCCCCTAAAAAAGCAATTTGATATTTTCTGCTTTTCAGCAACAGCCTCTTAGTCTCCCCAGAAAACACTGATTTGCCAAATTGGCTCCTTTTAATTTATTGTTCCTCATTCTTGGAGGTTTGCCTCTGACTTCATGGTTTATTTTCCAGAAAATTTTTCTAACACCACAAACCCCAGTGCAACAGGTAAACAAGTCAAAAGAAATTCATTTAAAGCTGCCGTTTAGAGTTAATATTTATCTTGAACTTTAACTTCTTTCTGTGGATCTTCCGGTGGTCTTAAAGTTTGTGGCTCAATCAAGGGATGTGTGTGTGTGTCAGAGAGTGAGAGAGAGTGGGTGCTAGCCTGAGCACTGGCTATGTGGTGCGCCAAATAATGAACTCCAGGGACAAAAGAAAAATGAAAGAAACCAAAGAACTTGCTCTACTTACCAAGAAATGTCTTTGTATTTTGTGGTGGCCTTTCTTCCATGAATCCTTTTTAAGTATATATTGACTGTGAATGTTAAAATTGTGAGATTTTTGTTTTGCATGCGGTATAGTGTGAGAAAATGTGATTTTAAAAAATAGTAATACAACTAAAGAAATGAGAAAGGAAAGTACCACTAACTTAAAGTTTTTATTAGATAACAAAGATTGAATCATGGATTCACACTGAAGAATAAAATGCATTAAAATAACCATTGCCAATGCAGCAGGCACAGCAGCAGTTTGCAAGCTTGGCCTTGCACTTTCATCCCCTGGAGGAGCTTTCAAAAACTTCCGAGGCTTGGAACACATCTCCTAAAGACTGAT
>NW_020264749.1:0-2096 GCF_003255815.1 Theropithecus gelada | reverse complement strand
GCTTGATGGGGATGGCATTGAATCTATAAATTACCTTGGGCAGTATGACCATTTTCACGATATTGATTTTTCCTGGCCATGAGCATGGTATGTTCTTCCATTTGTTTATGTATCCTCTTTTATTTCACTGAGCAGTGGTTTGTAGTTCTCCTTGAAGAGGTCCTTTCCATCCCTTGTAAGTTGGATTCCTAGGTATTTTATTCTCTTTGAAGCAATTGTGAATGGAAGTTCATTCATGATTTGGCTCTCTGTTTGTCTGTTACATCATAAGAATGCTTGTGATTTTTGCACATTAATTTTGTATCCTGAGACTTTGCTGAAGTTGCTTATCAGCTTAAGGAGATTTTGGACTGAGACAATGGGGTTTTCTAAATATACAATCATGTCATCTGCAAACAGGGACAATTTGACTTCTTCTTTTCCTAACTGAATACCCTTGATTTCTTTGTCTTGCCTGATGGCCCTAGCCAGAATGTCCAATACTATGTTGAATAGGAGTGGTGAGAGAGGGCATCCCGGTCTTGTGCCAGTTTTCAAAGGGA
Source organism: Theropithecus gelada (assembly GCF_003255815.1). NCBI lineage: Eukaryota > Metazoa > Chordata > Mammalia > Primates > Cercopithecidae > Theropithecus > Theropithecus gelada. The sequence continues at coordinate 1,554 of NW_020264749.1, read as the reverse complement.
ATGCTTCTAGTTTTTGCCCATTCAGTATGATATTGGCTGTGGGTTTGTCATGAATAGCTCTTATGATTTTGAGATACATTCCATCAATACCGAATTTATTGAGCGTTTTTAGCATGAAGGGCTGTTGAATTTTGTCAAAGGCCTTTTCTGCATCTATTGAGACAATCATGTGGTTTTTGTCTTTGGTTCTGTTTATATTCTAGATTATGTTTATTGATTTGCATATGTTGAACCAGCCTTACATCCCAGGGATGAAGCCCACTTGATCATGTGGATAAGCTTTTTGATGTGCTGCTGGATCCGGTTTGCCAGTATTTTATTGAGGATTTTTGCATTGATGTTCATCAGGGATATTGGTCTAAAATTCTCTTTTTTTGTTGTGTCTCTGCCAGGCTTTGGTATCAGGATGATGTTGGCCTCATAAAATGAATTAGGGAGGATTCCCTCTTTTTCTATTGATTGGAATAGTTTCAGAAGGAATGGTACCAGCTCCTCCTTGTACCTCTGGTAGAATTCGGCTGTGAATCCATCTGGTCCTGGACTTTTTTTGGTTGGTAGGCTATTAATTATTGCCTCAATTTCAGAGCCTGTTATTGGTCTATTCAGGGATTCAGCTTCTTCCTGGTTTAGTCTTGGGAGAGTGTAAGTGTCCAGGAAATTATCCATTTCTTCTAGATTTTCTAGTTTATTTGCATACAGGTGTTTATAGTATTCTCTGATGGTAGTTTATATTTCTGTGGGGTTGGTGGTGATATCCCCTTTATCATTTTTTATTGCGTGTATTTGATTCTTCTCTCTTTTCTTCCTTATTAGTCTTGCTAGCGGTCTGTCAATTTTGTTAATCTTTTCAAAAAACCAACTCCTGGATTCATTGATTTTTTGGAAGGTTTTTTGTGTCTCTATCTCCTTCAGTTCTGCTCTGATCTTAGTTATTTCTTGCCTTCTGCTAGCTTTTGAATTTGTTTGCTCTTGCTTCTCTAGTTCTTTTAATTGTGATGTTAGAGTGTCAATTTTAGATCTTTCCAGCTTTCTCTTGTGCGCATTTAGTGCTATAAATTTCCCTCTATACACTGTTTTAAATGTGTCCCTGAGATTCTAGTATGTTGTATGTTTTTTCTCATTGGTTTCAAAGAACATCTTTATTTCTGCCTTCATTTTGTTGTGTACCCAGTAGTCATTCAGGAGCAGGTTATTCAGTTTCCATGTAGTTGAGCGGTTTTGATTGAGTTTCTTAGTCCTGAGTTCTAGTTTGATGGCACTGTGGTCTGAGAGACAGTTTGTTATAATTTCTGTTCTTGTACATTTGCTGAGGAGTGCTTTACTTCCAATTATGTGGTCAATTTTGGAATAAGTGTGATGTGGTGCTGAGAAGAATGTATATTCTGTTGATTCGGGGTGGAGAGTTCTGTAGATGTCTATTAGGTCTGCTTGCTGCAGAGATGAGTTCAATTCCTGGATATCCTTGTTAACTTTCTGTCTCGTTGATCTGTCTAATGTTGACAGTGGGGTGTTGAAGTCTCCCATTATTATTGTATGGGAGTCTAAGTCTCTTTG
>NW_020264748.1:0-2096 GCF_003255815.1 Theropithecus gelada | reverse complement strand
CAAATCAAAACCACAATGAGATACCATCTCACACCAGTTAGAATGGCTATCATTAAAAAGTCAAGAAACAACAAGTGCTGGAGAGGATGTGGAGAAATAGGAACACTTTTACACTGCTGGTGGGATTGTAAACTAGTTCAACCATTATGGAAAACAGTATGGCGATTCCTCAAGGATCTAGAACTAGATGTACCATATGACCCAGCCATCCCATTACTGGGTATATACCCAAAGGATTATAAATTATGCTGCTATAAAGACACATGCACACGTATGTTTATTGCAGCACTATTCACAATAGCAAAGACTTGGAATCAGCCCAAATGTCCATCAGTGACAGACTGGATTAAGAAAATGTGGCACATATACACCATGGAATACTATGCAGCCATAAAAAAGGATCAGTTTGTGTCCTTTGTAGGGACATGGATGCAGCTGGAAACCATCATTCTTAGCAAACTATCACAAGAACAGAAAACCAAACACCGCATGTTCTCACTCATAGGTGGGAACTGAACAATGAGATCACTTGGACTCAGGAAGGGGAACATCACACACCGGGGCCTATCATGGGGAGGGGGGAGGTGGGAGGGATTGCATTGGGAGTTATACTGGATGTAAATGACGAGTTGATGGGTGTAGCACACCAACATGGCACAAGTATACATATGTAACAAACCTGCACGTTATGCACATGTACCTTACAACTTAAAGTATAATAATAATACATTAAATAAATAAATAAATAAATAAATAAAAAAAAGAAGCTTACTGAGAAACTGCTTTGTGATGGTGACTTCCACTCACAGAGTTACATCTGTATTTCGTGGATCTCTTTGCTAGCCTTATTTCTGTGGAATCTGAGAACAGATATTTCGGATCCCTCTGAAGACCACAGGGCCAAAGGATATATCCTCCGGTAAAAAAGAGACAGAAGTTTTCTGAGAAACTTCTTTGTGTTCTGTGATATTATCTCACAGAGTTACAGGTTTTGCCTCAAGAAGCTGCTCGCTAAGCCTGTTCTTGTGGAATTCGCAAAGTGATATTTCGAACCCCATAGAGGGCTATGGTGAAAAACGAAATATCCTCAGAGAAAAAATGGAAAGAAGCTTTCTGAGAAACTGCTTTGTGATACGTGACTTCCACTCACAGAGTTACATCTGTATTTCGTGGATCTCTTTGTTAGCCTTATTTCTGTGGAATCTGAGAGCAGATATTTCGGATCCCTTTGAAGGCTCTAGGGCCAAAGGAAATATCCTCCGATAACAAAGAGAAAGAAGCTTTCTGTGAAACTTCTTTGTGTTCTGTGAAATCATCTCAGAGAGTTACAGCTTTTCCCTCAAGAAGCCTTTCGCTAAGACAGTTCTTGTGGAATTTGCAGAGTGATATTTGGAAGCTCTTAGAGGGCTATGGTGAGAAAGGAAATATCCTCCGATGAAATCTGGAAAAAAGCTTTCTGAGAAACTGCTTAGTGTTCTGTCAATTCATCTCAGAGTTACAGCTTTCCCCTCAGGAAGCCGCTCCCTAAGCCTGTTCTTGTGGAATACGCAAGGTGATATTTGGAAGCCCATAGAGGGCTATGGTGAAAAAGGAAATATCCTCAGAGAAAAAAGTGGAAAGAAGCCTTCTGAGAAACTGCTTTGTGATGTGTGACTTCCACTCACAGAGTTACATCTCTATTTCGTGGATATCTCTGCTAGCCTTATTTCTGTGGAATCTGAGAACAGATATTTCGGTTCCCTTTGAAGACAATACGGCCAAAGGAAATATCCTCCGATAACAAAGAGAAAGAAGCTTTCTGAGAAACTTCTTTGTGTTCTGTGAAATCATCTGACAGAGTTACAGCTTTCCCCTCAAGAAGCCTTTCGCTAAGACAGTTCTTGTGGAATATGCAAAGTGATATTTGGAAGCCCATAGAGGGCTATGGTGAAAAAGGAAATATCCTCCGATGAAATCTGGAAAGAAGCTTTCTGAGAAACTGCTTAGTGTTCTGTGAATTCATCTCACAGAGTTACAGCTTTCCCCTCAAGAAGCCGCTCGCTAAGCCTGTTCTTGTGGAATTCGCAAAGTGATATTTGGAAGCCCTTAGAGGGCTA
>NW_020264747.1:0-2096 GCF_003255815.1 Theropithecus gelada | reverse complement strand
ACACACACGAGGAGTTTAGGAGCAGAGGTTTTATAGGAAGAGGAGGCTGGGCATGATGGCTCATGCCTGTAATCCCAGCACTTTGGGAGACCAAGGCAGGCGGATCGCAAGGTCAGGAGATCAAGACCATCCTGGCTAACATGATGAAACCCCATCTCTACTAAAAATACAAAAAAATTAGCCAGGTGTGGTAGCGGATGCCTGTAATCCCAGCTACTCAGGAGGCTAAGGCAGGAGAATCGCTTGAACCTCAGAGGTGGAGGTTGCAGTGAGCCCAGATCGCACCACTGCACTCCAGCCTGGGCGACAGAGTGAGACTCCATCTCAAAAAAAAAAAAAAGATTTTGATGCTGCTTTTCATTAAAAAGGAAAACCTTATCAAGGACTCCTGTACCCTCATTATCTGCCTAAGTAATTTCTTAACTTCTATATCACCGTGATGAGTGATTAGGGCATTGGACAAAGTTAGAGCATTCTTAGACCCTAAACACACTATCACTATCACATTATCCTGGTATTGGCTGGACGCAGTCGCTCATGTCAGTAATCCCAGCACTTTGGGAGGCCCAAGTGGGTGGATCACTTGAGGTCAGGAGTTCGGGACCATCCCAGCCCGAACCAACGTGGTGAAACCCATCTCTACCAAAAAATACAAAAATTAGCCAGTCATGGTGGCCCATGCCTGAAATCCCAGCTACTCAGGAAGCTGAGGCATAAGAATTACTTGAACCCAGGAGAGGGAGGTTGCAGTGAGCCGAGATCACGCCACTGCACTCCAGCCTGGATGACAGAGTGAGACTCTGTCCCCCCCCAAAAAAAATTATCTTGGTATTTCAACTCCTTAGGAATGGTCAAAGTCTTTACCAATGGTTGAACAAGGTAGTGTAAGTTTAGTTCCTATAGAATATAGCCAAAGAGTGACCCTTTTCCCCTTATAATTATGGAAACTTTGTTTTGGAAGAGACTTTTCCAGAAACTGACCTTTACCTCCCTTGAGTAATATTCTGTTCAGGTGATCATTCACCATCTACTTGGTTATGGCTAATTGTAGAAAGCTCACTATTTCGTAGAAATTCCCATAAAATCTCACTAATCGCTAAATTCTACTTTAAATAGAAAAAGGGTCCATATTCCCATAATTAGGAGTGTTAGATAATGCCTTCGCTGCACGGAGTCACTTTGCATTTGAACTACTCCCTGCTGTGTAGTAGATGACTTTATTGTGCATAACAGATGCTCAGTAAATATGTGTTTAATCTATAAATTCAGTAGTGTTGCATATTGCCCAGAAGTCATGGTGAGTAAGATTTATATAATGGACCAGTCATGTCAGGAGTTTTGAAAGATGTATTAAGTCAACATAAGCAAACTCTTTCTTCTTTTAGTTTTCTCAATGTTAAAAAAAAATAAACCCTTCCTCCTAGGCATTACAAAAGATGCTGGAACAAAATAAGATTAATAAATGTCCCTTGATGTTGAGGATCCTAAATTCTCAAGGAAAGAGAAGTGATATATACACAGTTAGTTATTTTGACAACATAACTGAGTTATACAGAGCAATGTACCAAGTGTATACACCACAGGAGAGTGGGAAGCAGAGAAAATTTCAATACATACGCATAGAACTGACTCAGAACACAGAGGACGAGGACGTTGATATCAACTCAATGTTGCAATAACTATAGCCACGTGTGCTCACTTTATTATCACTCTGTTTCTGTCCTCAACCATTGGTCTAAGTTGGCTCAATGGTTAAAACCATGGAGCACCCTGATCGCCAATTCCTTGTTCTTCTTGGTGTGGGTAGATACAGTGCCCAGGGCTATGGTCAGGAAACCTCAACGTTGTACGTTCTGGCCATTAGCAAACATGGGACACCTCCAGTGTTTCAAGCATGAAGCCACAGGGAGAGGTGGGGGGCAAAGGGATGTCATCAACAAAGTCCTTGTCCTCAGAGGACAGAGTCTGGTCCTGAAAACTCACATAGAATTAAACATGTCAGACACACAGTAATAAAACCAAAGCAGAGACATAATGCCTAAATTTATATTTTCCCAACTGTCAGTTTAATTATATGAAAAGTATATAGTCGACAC
>NW_020264746.1:0-2096 GCF_003255815.1 Theropithecus gelada | reverse complement strand
TAACTCTGTGAGTGGAAGTCACACATCACAGAGCAGTTTCTCAGAAAGCTTCTTTCCAGATTTCAACTCAGAATATTTCACTTTCCACCATAGCCCTCTAAGGACTTCCAAATATCCCTTTGCCAATTCCACAAGAACTGTCTTAGCGAAAGGCTTCTTAATGGGAAATTTTAACTCTGTGAGATCATTTCACAGAACACAAAGAAGTTTCTCAGAAAGCTTCTTTATCTTTGTTATCGGTGGATATTTCCTTTGGCCCTATAGTCTTCAAAGGGATCCGAAATATCTGTTCGCAGATTCCACAGAAATAATGCTAGCAAAGAGATCCACGAAATATAGATGTAACTCTGGGAGATGAATTAACAGAACACTAAGCAGTTTCTCAGAAAGCTTCTTTCCAGATTTCATCTGAGGAAATTTCCTTTTTCCACATAGCCGACTATGGGCTTCCAAATAACACTTTGCCAATTCCACAGGAACTGTCTTAGCGAAAGGCCTCTTGAGGGGAAAGCTGTAAGTCTGTCAGATGATTTCACAGAACACAAAGTAGTTTCTTAGAAAGCTACTTTCTCTTGGTTATAGGAGGATATTTCCTTTGGCCCTATAGTCTTCAAAGGGATACGAAATATCTGTTTTCAGATTCCACAGAAGTAAGGCTAGCAAAGAGTTCCACAAAATACAGATGTAACTCTGTTAGTGGAAGTCACACATCACAGAGCGCTTTCTCAGAGAGCTTCTTTCCAGATTTCATCTGAGGATATTTCCTTTTTCACCATAGCCCTCTAAGGGCTTCCAAATATCACTTTGCCAATTCCACAAGAGCTGTCTTAGCGAAAGGCTTCTTGAGGGGAAAGCTGTAACTCTGTGAGCTGATTTCACAGAACACAAAGAAGTTTCTCAGAAAGCTTCTTTCTCTTTGTTATCGGAGGATATTTCCTTTGGCCGTATAGTCTTCAAATGGATCCGAAATACCTGTTCTCAGATTCCACAGAAAGAAGGCTAGCAAAGAGATCCACGAAATACAGATGTAACTGTGTGAGTGGAAGTCACACATCACCGAGCAGTTTCTCAGAAAGCTTCTTTTCAGATTTCATCTGAGGATATTTCCTTTTTCCACTTAGCCCTCTATTTGCTTCCAAATATCAGTTTGCCAATTCCACAAGAACTGTCTTAGCGAAAGGCTGCTAGAGGGGAAATCTGTAATTCTGTGAGATGATTTCACAGAACACAAAGGAGTTTCTCAGAAAGCTTCTTTATCTTTGTTATCGGAGGATATTTCCTTTGGCCCGATAGTCTTCAAAGGGATGGGAAATATCTGTTCTCAGATTCCTCAGATGTAAGGCTAGCAAAGAGATCCACGAAATACAGATGGAACTCTGTGAGGTGAATTCACAGAAAACTAAGCTGTTTCTCAGAAACCTTCTATCCAGATTTCATCTGAGGATATTTCCTTTTTCACCATAGCCCTCTATGGGCTTCCAAATATCACTTTACAAATTCCACAAGAACTGTCTTAGCGAAAGGCTCCTTGAAGGGAAAGCTGTAACTCTGTGAGATGATTTCACAGAACACAAAGAAGTTTCTCAGAAAGCTTCTTTCTCTTTGTTATCGGAGGATATTTCCTTTGGCCCTATAGTCTTCAAAGGGATCCGAACTATCTGGTCTCAGATTCCACAGAAATAAGGCTAGCAAAGAGATCCACGAAATACAGATGTAACTCTGTGAGTGGAAGTCACATATCACAGAGCAGTTTCTCGGAAAGCTTCTTTCAGATTTCATCTGTGGATATTTCCCTTTTCCACACAGCCCTCCTTGGGCTTCCAAATATCACTTTGTCAATTCCACAAAAACTGTCTTAGCGAAAGTCTTCTTGAGGGGAAAGCTGTAGCTCTGTGAAATGATTTCACAGAACACAAAGAAGTTTCTCAGAAAGCTTCTTTTTCTTTGTTATCGGAGGATATTTCCTTTGGCCCTATAGTCTTCAAATGGATCCAAAATATCTGTTCTCAGATTCCACAGAAATAAGGCTAGCAAAGAGATCCACGAAACACAGATGTAACTCTGTGAGTGGAAGTCACACATCACAGAGCAGTTTC
>NW_020264745.1:0-8361 GCF_003255815.1 Theropithecus gelada | reverse complement strand
GATATGTGGTGGGATGGGAGGATGGGATGTGTTTGTACTGGGCTCAGGAAGTTTGAGAGATATATGGCAATATGTGGTGGGATGGGAGGATGGGATGTGTTTGTACTGGGCTTGTTTGTTTTGGGCCTGGGGCTGAGGAATGTGCCCGGCTCCTCTCATTCCCCCCTTCTTTTCAGGTATCTCTAGAGCCAATCTTGGGTCTTACAAGTCTGATTCTGTTTCAGTGTTTACAGGTTGGTATTGGGCTCTGAGGACCATGAGTTGTACAGTGTCAAACCTTTCTCTAACGAACCGCAAAATTCTGTTAACAATACAAGGTCCTACGGTAAGCAGAAATAGAAGACTCAGCAGGGGTCCAAGGAAGGGGGCTAACAGAGAAAACATAGATGAGTTCCACCATTGGTCTGCAGCTGAAGCAAACTGCCGTGTTCTTACTTCTGTGCTTAACTTGCGTAACTGTTGGACCCGGTCCTCCACAAGTCCTGATTCATTTATGTAGAAACAACAGTCTTCCTTTAGGAACATACACGTACCCCCTTTTTCAGCAGTGAGTAGGTCTAAGGCCCTCCGGTTCTGCAAGGTTACCTGTGCTAGGGACGTGAGCTGCCACTGGAGGGAGGCAAGGGACTCAGCTGACTCCTCCATAGCAACGGCAAATTGTTGGTACAGCTTGTTACTTTCTATGAGGGTGTGACCTAAGGCTCCCCCCGCCAGTCCGGCTGCCATGAAGGATGCGGTGAGGGAGATTCCTGCAATGAGGGGGAGAAATATGGCTCGTGCAGGTCTCAGTCTAGGGACTGGGTGAATAACAGCACTAGTCCAGTTGCCGGTATACCCTAGGAACTCGCCGGCAGTAAGTAGAGTCAACCAGGGAACTAATGTGACAGGAAGACACAGTAGGTTGGTAACAGAGGGGCTTGATAGGTTTTTAGATAATGTTCCATTACACCAGAAGAATATGCCTGACGGAGCCCTTAAGGTGATATTAGGGGGCGTTGCAGTGATGCTGCAGAGGCTGGAATTAGTTCCTGAGAAACAGTAGGGAAACTTTTCTTGGCTGGGGTTTAGGTATAGTGGCACGTTAGGGATAGGGGCATATGAGAGGTTGCGGTGGTTGTTAGCTTGGGCAGAGGTAGAGGATCCCCATGGCAGAGGGACAGCGGTTAGCGGTGGACGCCCTAGAGTGGCACACAGAAAGCAGCCAGACAGGCTGTGAAGTCCTGTAAGGTTAGCAAGTTCTAATCCTTCTTGCAATAATTTTAACCAGGAAAAAGGACGTAAATCTTGTGTCAGGCGGTTTTCTTTTTTTTTTTTTTGAGACGGAGTCTCGCTCTGTAGCCCAGGCTGGAGTGCAGTGGCCGGATCTCAGCTCACTGCAAGCTCCGCCTCCCGGGTTTACGCCATTCTCCTGCCTCAGCCTTCCCGAGTAGCTGGGACTACAAGCGCCTGCCACCGCGCCCGGCTAGTTTTTTGTATTTTTTAGTAGAGACGCGGTTTCACTGTGTTCGCCAGGATGGTCTCGATCTCCTGACCTCGTGATCCGCCCGTCTCGGCCTCCCAAAGTGCTGGGATTACAGGCTTGAGCCACCGCGCCCGGCCTCAGGCGGTTTTCTTGTCCCTGGATATTTCCATGGACCAGGGGCCGTACCTGCACTAGACCCCGCCACAGATAGAGGTGACTACTAGGCCATGTGGAGGCGTAGGAGTAGTATACAGCCCCGTGTTGAGGCGTGGTCCAGCGGGAGTTCCAGGGGTCTCTAACTATCCATGTATATGAAAGGTCTCCATCTCGTCTACAATGGAAGGGCCATCTGGGGTTTATCTGTTCTTTTCCACCCCACCATTGGTATTTATGGACGATACAATAGTTATAAGGGCAGCCAGCACTTTGGTGCCACCAATAGTGCTTACAATTGTATTGAGTCTGATCATACTCGAAGCATATCATTGGTGCCACTGGTTTGGCTATTGGGAAATCGGTAAAATTTAGTGAAATTGGGCTATTGCACCCTGAGGAGGGGCAATCTGCACTGGCCACTAATTTCCCGGGCTTATGAGGTTGCCCAGGGTGGGTTTGGTTTTCATAAAGCCAGAATCTCCAGACAAAGGGATTAGGAGTTGGCTTTATGTTTTCCCCAGCGGCCACTAGGGCGACTAACGTTAGAGTCAGACTACCTAACTGCATGTTTGCAGTGAGCTATGCTGTCGGCGCAGGGTGAGTTTTAAGGGGTTGTTCTTAGCTCTGTCCACAGTCCACGTGTCCGGTGCTTCAGCTGCCGCCGTGGTTGGTCCCAGGAGGTCGGAGATTGGGTCCACCGGCTTGACGTGGGTGTAGTGGATCCACGACGCGATGCCTTCTACCTTTAGGGTGGTGGGTGTGGTTAGGAGTACCTGGAGTGGTCCTTTCCACCTGGGTTCTAGGGTCTCTTGTCGGTGTCGCTTGACCAGGACCCAGTCTCCCGGCTGGTACGGATGGGGTGTCGGTGGGGGACCGGTCTCATATAGTTCCTTCAGCTTGGGCCAGATTTCTTGATGAATTTTTTGCAAGGCTTGTAGGGAAAATAAGAGTTCAGAGATATTTTCTGTTTCAGACTTGAGCAGATCATCTTTTAGGCTGGGAACTAGGGGTGGGGGTCTGCCATACATGATTTCATAAGGGGTAAGGCCCAGTCTGTAAGAGGTATTACGGGCCCGGAACAGAGCGTAGGGGAGAAGGACTACCCAATTAGCGCCAGTCTCCATAGTCAATTTAGTTAAGGTCTCTTTTAAGGTCCGATTCATCCTTTCTACCTGTCCTGAACTCTGGGGCCTGTAAGCACAATGGAGTTTCCAATTTGCCCCAAGGATGGAAGCCAAATCCTGACTTACCTTAGCGACGAAAGCGGGCCCATTATCTGACCCTATCTGGATGGGGAAGCCATACCTGGGAAGGATATCTTCCAGAATTTTCTTTGCTACGACCTGAGCAGTTTCTCTTTTGGTTGGGAATGCGTCAGTCCACCCTGAAAAAGTATCTACAAAGACAAGCAAGTACCGGTACCCGTACTTTCCTGGCTTTATTTCAGTAAAATCTACTTCCCAGTAGATACCAGGCCTGCTTCCCCTGAGCCTTGTTCCTGTTGCAGCTTGAGATTGGGGGTATGCGTTGTTAAGCTGGCAGACTTGGCAACTTGTCACGATACTGCTGGCCGTCTCAGCTATATGTCTGATTTTGAGCTTGGAGCGTCTGATCAGGTCTATCATCCGCCGGGCCCCCAGGTGGGTGGTTCAGTGGATGTGTTCTAACACCTGTTGTCCTAATTTTTCTGGTAGGATGGTTTGGTCATTAGTATCAGTCCACCACCCATTCTGGATTTGTTTCAGGGGAAGTTTGTCAATCCACTGGAGATCTTGTTCTGAATATTCAGGGAAATATGGCAAGTCCCGGGGGCCCGGGTCAGGGAGCTGGAGTGTAAGGAGTTGGCTGGGAGCCTTTGCCACATTCCTTGCAGTTTGGTCTGCCAGAAAGTTGCCTTGAGCAGTTGGAGTAGTTGGTTTCTGATGCCCTGGGCAATGCACAATGGCTAACTTTTCTGGCCTCCATAGGGCTGTTAGCAGGGCTAGGATCTCTTGCTTGTTTTTTATCTCTTTTCCTTCAGCCGTCAGTAACCCTCGCTCCCTGTAAATGGCCCCATGTATATGCGCCATTGCAAAAGCATATCGGCTGTCTGTATATACTGTCAGCTTCTTCCCCGCCCCTAAGGTAAGAGCTTGGGTGAGAGCTATCAGTTCGGCCTTCTGGGCCAATGTCCCCGGGGGCAGGGGTTCCGCCCAGATTATCTCAGTCTCTGAAGTCACTGCCGCTCCAGCGTACCTCTGGCCTTGATGCATGAAGCTGCTCCCATCAGTGAACCAGACGAGGTCGGCGTCAGGAAGTGGGCGGTCCTGCAGGTCTTCTCGAACTCTGTGCACCTGAGCTAGTATCTCGGTGCAGTCATGGAGTGGGGCGTCCAGGTCCGGGTTGGGCAGCAGCGAGGCAGGGTTTAAGGTCGTTGGGGGCAGGAGAGTTATCCTGAGAGGATTTAGTAGTAGTCCTTGGTAGTGGGTGAGCCGGGCGTTACTCATCCATCGATTAGGTGGCTGTTTGAGTACACCTTCGATGGCATGTGGAGTAACGACCTGCAATTCTTGTCCCATGACAAGTTTATCAGCATCTTGCACCATCAGAGCCGTGGCCGCAATCATTCGGAGACAAAGGGGCCACCCGGCAGCCACTGGGTCTAACTTCTTTGACAGGTAGGCAACTGGCCTCCGCCAGGGGCCTAAGTTCTGAGTTATTACCGCCTTGGCGACACCCATATTCTCGTCCACATATAGGTGGAAGGGCTTGGTAACATCAGGTAGCCCCAGTGCAGGCGCAGAGAGTAAGGCGGTTTTAATCTGTTGGAAAGCCGACTCGGCTTCGTCTGTCCAATTAAATGGCTGCTGCCCCCGGGTTGCCTGATACAAGGGTTTAGCCAGTTCTGCGAACCCAGGTATCCATAGTCTGCAAAATCCCGCCGACCCCAGGAATTCCCTCACTTGTCGGGTGGATTGTGGCCTGGGGATCTGCAGAACAGTTTGTTTCCGGGCGTCTGTTAACCAGCGCTGCCCTTCTTTAAGCAGGTACCCTAGATATGTTACCTCTGGCTTACAGATTTGAGCTTTCTTTGCCGAGTCTCGGTAGCCCAGATTCCCCAGAGCTTATAAGAGACCCTTGGTCCCTTGGATGCAAGCTTCTTGGGTCTCAGCAGCAATTAGGAGGTCATCAACATACTGTAGTAAAGTTATTTCAGGGTGTTTGCGTCGGTACTCACCCAGGTCTTCATGGAGGGCCTCATCGAACAGGGTAGGAGAGTTTTTAAATCCCTGCGGCAGCCTGGTCCATGTCAGTTGGCCACTTATGCCCCTGTCAGGGTCATTCCACTCGAAGGCGAAGAGATTTTGGCTCTGAGGGGCTAAAGGCAAACTGAAGAAAGCATCTTTCAAATCTAAAACAGTGTACCATTGATGTTTAGGGTTTAAGGTACTCAGGAGGGTATACGGGTTAGGCACAGTTGGATGTATGTCCACAACCCTCTTATTGATTTCTCTTAAGTCTTGTACAGGTCTGTATTCTCCACTATTAGGTTTTCGTACCGGCAACAATGGAGTATTCCAGGGCGAGTGACATGGGTGAAGGACCTCTTGGTCAAGGAGCCGGCGGATATGCGGGGCAATTCCTTTCTTGGCCTCTAGGGGCATCGGGTATTGGCGTACCCGCACGGGGTCTGTCCCAGGCTTAAATTCAACAAACAAGGCAGGACGGTGTTTTGCTAGTCCTAAGCCCCCCGTTTCCGCCCAAGCTTCTGGATATTGCTGGAGTCAGGTTGCTATGTCCTGGTCAGGGGCCACTCGCTCCTGGTGGAGCCGGTACTCATCTTCTAGGGTTATAGTCAGGACAGACACGGGCCGATTGTGGGAGTTGGTCACGACCGGCCCCTCAGGGAGGAAATGGATCTGTGCTCCCATTTTAGTTAGCAGGTCTCTCCCTAATAGGGGACAGGGGCTCTCAGGGATGACCAGGAAAGAATGGGTTACATTCTTGGCTCCGAGGTTTACTGTTCTTTGTGTTGTCCACGGGTATTTCTTAACTCCTGTGGCCCCTTGTACCCACGAGGACTTGGAGGATAATTTCCCATTAGTTTTAACTAAGATTGAGTGCTGTGCTCCCGTATTGACCAAGAACTGGACTGGGGACCCCTCCACTTGCAAAGTTACCCTAGGTTTGGGGAGGGGATCCGAACCCCGTCTTCCCTAGTCTTCATCTTGAGTGACTAGTACGGGTGTAGACCTAGGGGGTCCCTGTCTTCGTTGTTTCTTTTTGGGGCAGTCTCTTACCCAGTGGCCAGCCTCCTTGCGGTAGGCACATTGGTCTTTTCTCAGATTATCATGCCTGGGGGGCCGCCTAGGTTGGGTGTACTCTGGCTGTAGATGCTCTTTCTGTACCACTGCTGCCAGGACCTTGGTCATTTTTTCAGTGGCCTTAAATTGCCTTTCCTCTGGAGTATTTCTGTTATTGTAAACCCGCTGGGCTATCTGAAGGAGGTCTTGAATCCGCTTTCCTTCCGTCTTCTAATTTCTGGAGTTTTCTTTTAATATCTGGGGCTGCCTGATTTATGAAAGACATTACAACAGCTGCCTGACTTCCTGGAGCCTCTGGATCTATGGGGGTGTACTGTCTAAAAGCTTCCATTAATCTTTCTAAGTAGGTGGCTGGGCTCTCTGTCTTTCCCTGCAGAATAGAATATACTTTAGCCAAATTAGTGGGCTTGCGAGCAGCTGCCCGGAGACCTTCCATTAGAGTCTGGCGATAAAGGTGTAGCCGTCCCCTACCTTCTGCCGTGTTGTAGTTCCACGCCGGCCTGGTCAGAGGAAAGGTCGCGTTTATGAGGTCGGGGTTGGCAGTCGGTTGACCGTCGTCCCCCGGGACCAGCTTTCTAGCTTCTACCTGTATTCTCTCTCGCTCTTCCGTGGTAAACAAGATTCGGAGGAGCTGCTGGCAATCATCCCAAGTGGGCTGGTGGGTGAACATGACACTATCCAGTAAAGCCAGTAAATCTTTGGGGTTGTCTGAAAACCGAGCACTCTGAGTCTTCCAGTTATACAGATCACTGGTGGAGAATGGCCAGTACTGGAGCCTGGGGATTCCTGTGTCATCTGGGGGTCCTATTTCCTGAAGGGGTAAAGCCACCGTGGAGTCAGGCAGCTGGGGGGGGGCTAGCCCGCGAAGTGCGCCCTTGCGTCCGCCCCGCTGGCCCTCCAAAGTTACCTTCCCTATCAGCGGGCCTGTGTGTGCCGGCCGCCTCCCCTCCGCCTGCTCCCTCCCGCGACTCAGCCCGGGGGGCCGGGGCCTGGGGCCCGGAGGGGTACGGAGGGGGTTCTGTGAACAGTGGGTCCCCGCTATCAGGTAGAACAGGATGGGGGGGCAGTTGGTTGCTTGGATTTTAGTGGTCGAGCAACCAGTGCCTTACAGGGTTCAGAGGCTAATTGGAAAGGGGACAGCCAAGGAGGCGGGTTCTCAACAAGGTCCTGCCATATGAGGATATATGGGATTTGATCTAAGTGGCCCGCACGCCCAGGTAGGAAAATCTTGGACTTTACCCTACTGATGACCGCAAGTCGGAAGGTCCCTTCGGGTGGCCACCCTACATCAAAGGCAGGCCATTCGGAGCGACACAGAGTAATTAGCTTTCCTTTCCTGATTTCCATACCAAGATCATGGCCCCTTGCTCTTACTTCTTTGAAATTATTTGTAAAGAGAGATAGAGGAGTGCTCTGGGTATTACCCATCCTGTAATAATTTGTAGTCTCTTCCTGTAAAGGAATGTGGGTTTGAATCCCTGCAAAGGAAATCTGATCTGACTTATTAATGATATTTAGTCACGATCGTGCTCCGGCAGCCCAGATCAGAGACAGCTACTGCCCAAACCGCAGACCGGCGCTCGGGGCAGTTCAGATCAGAGACAGCTACTGCCCAAACCCCAAACCGGCGCTCGGGGCAGTTCAGATAAGAGAAAGCTACTGCCCAAACCCCAAACCGGCGCTCGGGGCAGTTCAGATCAGAGACAGCTACTGCCCAAACCGCAGACCGGCGCTCGGGGCAGTTCAGATCAGAGACAGCTACTGCCCAAACCCCAGACCGGCGCTCGGGGCAGTTCAGATCAGAGACAGCTACTGCCCAAACCCCAAACCAGCGCTTGGGGCAGTTCAGATCAGACGAGAGCCAGGGGACGTCTCCCACCGGTCTCCACTGGCTGTCCTATAGCGCGTCCGCCAGGACTGTGCCAGCTCCAGTTTCAGACCTCGCGAGTCACAGATTCAGATTCAGAACAGACATAGAGACACAGACACAGACAGACAAACGGAGACGAGCCAGCTCGCCTATCAGTAGATCGATCCTAGCAGATCCGTTGACCAGGGGTCTGGTGGGCTTGGGGAATCCTGGGCGAGCCCCCAGATGTTATGCCCAGACCCTCTGTTCCCCAAAGAAGACCACCAGAGTCCAGAGTCAAAGCCAAGCGGCAAGGATCTTTATGACAAGTTCGAACCTGGTCCCTCCATTACACAGCATACAAGAGGGCCCCGAACAATGCGAGTGCTTGCTTTTTTATAGCCCGAAAGTTACAGGGGAACAAAGGAATTCTTTCGGTTCCCACGCTTTCAGTAAAACCTTGAACGGCTGTCTCCTTATCGGAGACCTTCCAGGTGGTGTTTGTACTGGGCTCAGGAAGTTTGAGAGATATGTGGTGGGATGGGAGGATGGGATGTGTTTGTACTGGGCTCAGGAAGTTTGAGAGATAT
>NW_020264744.1:0-2097 GCF_003255815.1 Theropithecus gelada | reverse complement strand
CATCTGCATTTTATATTCGTCTGTGTCCTTTGAAAGGCTGGAGATGGAATCCCAGGTTCCAAAGTGCCTGGCCATGGCTCACATCAGGCGGCATCTTTCACAGCCGTTTACTCCCCTGACTGTGCCTAGAGAGCTCTGTGGCTCAATTTACAAAAAAAAAAAAAGGTCCTAATTTACTCACGTTCATCACTTTGAGCAGAGTCTCAAGAAATGAGACAAATATTGACACTCCACAGAAGGACTCTCTTCCGACAAGTGTCAGGTTCCCATGAGCCAGGCAGCTTGCTTACAGAAAGCACTGGCTGACTTGTTGGTTTAATGTTAAATGCATTTAAAATGTTAAGTGATCAAATCCCCCTCCTAGTGGGTGTGCGCGTTTAGCTGGCTGCAGTAGTGATGCAGACCACGTTCTTTCCTTTGGTTTTGCTTCAAGCAGAGCACCCCACACCCAGGAAGAGGCCAAAGGACGGCATCGAGGTCTAGGACAGATCTAAGGAGAGCTGCAGGCTGACTGCCTCATCTGCAAATAGTCTCTCATTTCAGAGAAAATCACTGCACAGAGTTCATAACACGTGAATTTTTAAAATTCATATTTCTAATTTCATCCCATTAGAACTTTGAACCTCCACCTCCCACCTAGAGAACGTCAGCTCAAGCCGATCACAGCGCAGTGCGATTTTCTATAAATAATGTGCACGCCTGCATCTGAGCTGAGATGTGAATGTCTGGAATGTGCCTGCCAGGCCCAGGAGGAACTGCAGCAAGTGTGGGGACACAAGCCGCTAAGGAATCTGATTTGGAGGGAACTGGAGGCAACTAAAACTAGGTCCTCTGGTTTTTCTTGGTAAGGTTTGATCACGCAAACTGTTATCACTGTTGCTAATTTATGGTAATTGGGATGGGGACTTAACAGTAAGTAATTAGAGCAATTACAGAATTTGCTACTCAATTACAATGGCACAGATTCCTGAGAATGGAAGAACTGTTGCCCAGGAATAGAATTCAAGAGGTCCTCCCCATGCTCCGAGGAACATGGCATTTCCACGCACCCCTGCTTTGGTCCCTGGCCACCACCATCCTGATCTCGGTCATCTGATGGCATCAGTCCCCAAAGCTGGAAACACCTGACACCTCTTGTCACCCTCCCATCTGCCCTGCCTTCCTCCAGTCCGGGATATTCACGGATGCCCACATACAGGACCAGGAAACCAGGGTTATCCCAAACCAGTGTCTGCATTCAATGTCCTCCACAGCAGCACAATCACCAATGGCCAATACTCCCAGAACCTTCCACCTCAAAACGGGAGCACATCTGGATTCAAGCTGACAATGCTGCATTCTCTTTGCCATGTACACATGGAGGCATGTCAGGTTCCACCTAAAGGTATCCGGTTCCACGCTGGTCAGGAGCCCAAACCTAGTCACTCTGCATGATCTCAATCCACTACCCACAGAGAAGCCTGCAGTTTTCCTCTGGTGCACGGTGTGGATGGTGGATGGTAGATGCATTTCCCCTGAAGACTCGGAGACAGGAGCCTGGCCAAGGAGGCCAGTCACCCCAGCCCCTGCAAGGTCCGGATGTGCCCCTCTGCTGTCTGCACACAGTACCCAAGTCTGGCAGTGCTGGCTCTGTGGTGGGATCCATCTGTGCCTGCAGAGGACCCAGGGCACAGGAACCGTGCAGCCTGGCTGCAGCCAGAGGCCTAAGGGATCCCCACGAGGCTCTCCAGCCTAGGTGCCCTCACCACAGGCAGAGCCATGCAAGAGAGTTGCCTGCTGAACTGGAAACGCCCCAATCTGCTCAGCCAACACATAAAGACAACAGCCACCTACAGCTGCTGAGCCCTGAAACGTGGCCACTGAGCCTGAAGGGTTGAATCTGGAATTTAATTTGTGAAGTTCTTTTCAAATGTGTTTAGCTATGTAATCAAATCTTTATTCTAATTAAATTTAAAGGCGCCTCTGGCTATGGGCTCCCTTGTCGGGCATCACAGCTCCAGGGAGTAAGAATGGGAGAGAGAGGCCCAGAGCCTCTCTGCGTTCTCCACGTTAATTCAACAAGTCATCATAAGGAAAGGCACTCCAGCAGGAGAGGTG
>NW_020264743.1:0-2097 GCF_003255815.1 Theropithecus gelada | reverse complement strand
GAGACCCCCTCACACAGTACTTCCAGCTTCACTTCTTCGATCACCACAACCAAGACCACCTCCCACAGTACTCCCAGTTTCACTTCTTTGATCACCACCACTGAGACCCCCCCGCCAAGTACTCCCAGCTTCACTTCTTCAACCATGACCACCAAGAGCACTTCATACAGTACACCCAGCTTCACTTCTTCGATCACCACCATGGAGACCACATTCCACAGTATGCCCAGCTACACTTCTTTGATCACCACAGAGACCACCTCACACAGTACTCGCAGCTTCACTTCTTCGATCACCAACACCGAGACCATATCCCGCAGTACTCCCAGCTTCACTTCTTCAATCACCACCAGGGAGACCCCCTCACACAGTACTTCCAGCTTCACTTCTTCGATCACTATCACCGAGACCACCTCACACAGTACTCCCAGCTACACTACCTTAATCGCCACCACCGAGACCCCCCTGCACAGTACTCCCAGCTTCATTACCTCAATCACGACTACCAAGACCACCTCACACAATACTCCCAGCTTCACTTCTTCAATCACAACCAGCGAGACCCCCTCACACAGTACTCCCAGTTTCACTTCTTCAATCACCACCACTGAAACCACCTCACACAGTACACCCAGCTACACTTCTTCGATCACCACCACTGAGACCACCTCACGCAGTACTCCCAGCTTCACTTCTTTGATCACCACTACCAAGACCACTTCAGACAGTACTCCGAGCTTCACTTCTTTGATCACCACCACTGAGACCACATCCCACAGTACTCCCAGCTTCACTTCTTCGATCACCACCACCGAAACCACCTCATACAGTACACCAAGCTACACTTCTTCGATCACCACTACCAAGACCACCTCACACAGTACTGCCAGCTTCACATCTTCGGTCAGCACTACTGAGACTACATTGCACAGTACTCCCAGCTTCACTTCTTTGATCACCACAACTGAGACCTCATCACACAGTACTCCTGGCTTCACTTCCTCGGTCACCACCACCGAGACAACCTCACACATTACTCCTGGCCTCACTTCTTCAATCACCACCAGTGAGACGACCTTACACGGTACTCCCAGCTTCACTTCTTCAATCACCACCACCGAGGCCACCTCACAAAGTACTCTCAGCTTCACTTCTTTAATCACCACGACTCTGACAACCTCTCACAGTACTCCCAGCTTCAGTTCTTCAATCACCACCACCGAGACCACCTCACCTGGTACTCCCACCTTCACTTCTTCCATCACCACCACTGACACCAGCTCACATATTACTCCAAGCTTCACTTCTTCAACCAGCTACTCCACAGTCAGCACATCCACAACTGCCATCACCTCACATTTTACTACCTCAGAGACTGGGGTGACTTCCACACCTGTAACCCCAGCTTCTCTGAGTACAGACATCCTGACCACAACCGTACGAACTCTCACCCCCTCATCTGTGGGAACCAGCACTTCATTGACTACAACCACAGATCTTCCCTCTATACCCACTGATATCAGTAGGTTACCAACCCCAACACACATCATTTCATCTTCTCCCTCCATCCAAAGCACAGAAACATCATCCCTTGTGGGCACAACCTCTCCCACCATGTCCACTGTGAGAACGACCCTCAGAAGTACTGAGAACACCCCAATCACTTCCTTTAGCACAAGTATTGTTGTTACACCTGAAACCCCAACACAGACCGCTCCTGTACTGACATCTGCTACCGGGACCCAAACATTTCCTGTACCTACTACTGTCACCTTTGGAAGTACAGACTCCTCCACGTCCACTCTTCACACTCTCACTCCATCAACAGCCTTGAGCACGATCATGTCAACATCACAGGTTCCCATTCCTAGCACACGTTCCTCCACCCTTCAAACAAGTTCTACTCCCTCATTGCAAACTTCACTCACATCTACAAGTGAGTTCACTACAGAATCTTTCACTAGGGGAAGTACATCTACAAATGCAATCTTGACTTCTTTTAGTACCATCATCTGGTCCTCAACACCCACTATCATCATGTCCTCTTCTCTGTCTTCTACCAGCATAACTCCACTGTTCTATACCACCACTCATTCT
>NW_020264742.1:0-2098 GCF_003255815.1 Theropithecus gelada | reverse complement strand
CTTATTTATTTAAATTTTCTTTATTTTTTACCTGTGTTAGTTCAAAATACCTGTTTTGTTTTTTGAAAAAGATAAGAAAATTGATATGGTGTTAGGCCAGGCACAGTGGCTCATGCCTGTAATCTTACCACTTCGGGAGGATGAGACAGGTGAATCACCTGAGCTCAGGAGTTCGAGACCAGCCTGGGCAAGATAGGGAAACCCTGTCTCTACTAAAATACAAAAAATCAGCTGGCCATGGGGGCAGGTGTCTGTAATCCCAGCTTCAGGAGGCTGAGGCATAAGAATTGCTCACACCTGGGAGGCAGAGGTTGTAGTGAGTCAAGATCATGCCAGTGCACCCAGCCTGGACAACAAAGTGAAACTCTGTCTCAGAGAAAAAAAAGAAAAGAAAAGAAAGAAAATTGATGTGGTGCTAGCTAGATTAACCAGGAAAAAAGAGAGAAGATTCAAGTAAGCACAAGCACAATCAGAAGTGATAAAAGTGACATTCAACTGATACCACAGAAAACAAAAGATCATCAGAAACTAATAAAATATCTCTATGCATACAAACTAGAAAACCTAGATAAAATCATTAAATTTATCCCTCCCTGCTCAGATGTGGCTCAAGCTGGAGGAGCACAGGGTGAGACGCCGCAGACCTTCAACCCAGAGCAGCTTGGAGGCAGTGAATAATAGCTCTTCAAGTCTGCAATAAAAAATGGCCTCTTCTAGAGAATTGTTTGAACCCGGGAGGCAGATATTACAGTGAGCTGAGATGGCGCCACTGCTCTCCAGTCTGGACAACAGAGCGAGACTCTGTCTCAAAAAAAAAAAAAAAAAAAAAAAGCCTCTTCATGGCTTAAATTACAAAAGTAAACTAAAAGACTTACATGTTTTTCTTTACCCCAACTCATTCCTTACACGTAGACTCAATCTTTTCAGCATTTGCTTTACTGGTTTAGTAAAAGCCAGGAAAAACAACTTTGCGGTAATGAGAATGTTATCCAACTGTATGTTGTTTACCTTATTGTAAATACTGGTGAACAGCTGTCAATAATGGTTTTATATTCCTTAAAAAAAAAAAAAGAAAGAAAGAAAGAAAGAAAATGGATAAATTCCTGGAAACATACAACCTCTTAAGACTGAACCAGGAAATAAATAGATATCCTAAATAGCCCAATAACAAGTAATGAAATAGATTCAGTAATAAAATAATTTCAAACAAACAAAGAAAAAAAAACAAGAACAAATGGCTTTACAGCCAAATTTTGCCAGAAGTACAATGAAGAGCTGGTATCAATCTTACTGAAACTATTCCAAAAATTTATGGAATTTTTTGATTGGAAGAATCAATAACATTACCGAGACCATATTAACTAAAGCAACCTAAAGATTCATCACAATTCCTATCAAATTACCAATAACATTTTTTACAGGATTAGAAAAAAAGATCCTAAATATCATATGGAACCAAAAATGCATCTAAATAGCCAAAGTAATCCTAAGCAAAAAGAACTAAGCCAGAGGCATCATGTGTCTGATTTCAAATTATACTATAATGCGATACTAAATAAACCAGTATGGCATTGGTACAAAAACGGACTGATTAATAGAACAGAATAAACAGTCCATTGCCAGGAAGGATACAGCTAAAAAAGGGAGAAAAAAATTGTGAAAGAAAAGAGAATAAAGAACCAGTAATAAAGCCACATGCCTACATACAAGTGATCTTTGACAAACTTGGCAAAAATAAACAATGGGGAAAGGGCATTCTATTTAATAAATGGTGCTGCGAAAATTGGCTACCCATAGGCAAAAGAATGAAACTGAATCCCCATCTCTTATCATATGCAAACTTTAACCTAAGATGCATTAATGACTTAAATGAAACACCAGATGCTATAAAAATCCTAGAAGAAAATGTAGGAAAAACTCTTCTAGATATTGGCCTAGGCAAATAATTCATAAATTAGTCCTGAAAAGCATATGCAACAAAACCAAATATACACAAATGGGACTGAAACTAAAGAGCACAGAAAAAGAAATGATCAATAGAGTAAACAGACAATCTACACAATAGAAACAAAATATTTGCAAACTTTGCATCTGAAAA
>NW_020264741.1:0-2098 GCF_003255815.1 Theropithecus gelada | reverse complement strand
AGGAGTTCAAGACCAGCTTAACCAACATGGTGAAACTCTATCTCTACTAAAAATACAAAAATTAGCCGGGCGTGGTGGCAGACGCCTGCAGTCCCAGCTACTCAAGAGGCTGAGGCAGGAGAATGGCGTGAACCCAGGAGGAGGAGCTGGCAGTGAGCGGAGATTGCACCACCCACACTCCAGCCTGGGTGACACAGCGAGACACTGTCTCAAAAAAAAAAAAAAGGCTGGACATGATACACAACGTGACCCCAGGAGACTCCTGTGCAGAGTAAAAATGAACCCCAGCACTAAACTCAGTCCCTGAAGTCCCTGTGGGATTTTCCCCACCTCCCACCCCTCGGCCCACCTGCACCGGCCCGGAAAGAACAGTGACATCACCCCACAGCAGGAGATCACCAGCGGTGGCCGTCGCACCGCAGGTAGCTGGGCCACCCCCAGGGTTTCACAGGTGGAGAGGGAGCCTGGGAACTTGCATTTCTAGCAATTTCCAGGTGACAGGGCACCACACCTAAAAATACACAACACTAGGTCCTGAAAGGATTTCTATTCACTTGCACATTGGTGGGATGGAGCCCTACATTGTGAAGGGCTTTTCTTCACGTGTCGTCCTTGAGCTCAGGGGCTGGCAGCACTTGGTGGGACCTAGTAGGGCATCCCTTGCTGACTGCACACCCACAGCCAGAGCCCTCACCGGGATGATTCTCACAGGAAGCCCGCAGAGCTCCTGACACCTTGCTGGAGGTATGAGAAAGTTGAGGCTCTGAGGGGGATAAACTGATTACTGGAAGGTAACGACTTTAGTGAAGTGGTGAAGCTGCAGTGTAAACCCTGGTCTTATTTCATTTTAACTTTCAAGACTTCCTGATTTCCTCTATTACAATGCCTGTGCCTTAGAATCACCAATGGGAACTTGAAGGAAAATAACGCCTGCTGAGGCCAGATGCTCACTTCATTGCCTGGGGGTGGAGCCTGTGTGGTTCTAAGCCCTCCTTCTGAACTTCTGAATGGTGAGGACAGCAAATCACCTGCCTCCTGCTGGGCCCTGCAGGGTGAAACCTGAGGAAGCCCCAGGAACATTCAGTGAGGGGTTAGGTTGGAGGAGAACATGGTTGGATGAAAAGTAAGAAGGAAATGCACCAGCATTTACTGGCAGGCTCTGTCACCCACAGGACAGGGAGGAAGACATGCACACCTGCAGTACGGGCTTTCACAGCCTGGCAATGAGTGCTTTCAGCCTCACAGGTAAACGTCACCTGTTTCACCATCTCCTTAGGGCTCTCTAGGGCCCCAGCACACAGCTATTTGGGACAAAGGGCAGTTTCAGTGTCTTTCACTCCACACTCAAGCTACAGATTGTCCTTATATCTCAGGTATCCTGGGGATAATCCATCTCGTTTCATTTTGGTTTTGGGAGCCCAACCCAAGAACCGAATAACTTTCCTAACGATTTCCAGGAGAAAACATCTTCCCACCAAAGAAGAACCTTACCATTTGGAAAAACACCTCTTCGTCATTTGCAAAAACCCCAGTTTTCAGGGAGGTGATAATCTTGTCATGAGAACCAAAGATAAAGTTGGAGATAACGAGGGAGTGGTTACATAGGAAATACGTGGTCATTACTCTGACCAATTATTAAATCACTTTCTTCACATGACACACTTTTTAACACCTTTTTACTAAACCACAGTGCGGATAAGACAGTCACAAGACCGCTTCTTCCTTGAGTCAGAGTCATCCCCGGCCCACACCAGGGCCAGTAAGAATGACTGAGGTCACCCTTATTTCCTGGCTACTTGGAGGACCTGGATTTCCCATTTTACAAATCTCAGTTTCCTGGGATTCTGCTCTGATAAAATCTAAACTGTATTTTAAAAAAAAAAGGAAGGAATAGGCTGGCCGCGATGGCTCATGCCTGTAATCCCAGGGCTTTGGGAGGCCAAGGCAGGCAGATCACGAGGTCAGGAGATTGAGACCATCCTGGCTAACAGGGTGAAATTCGTCTCTACTAAAAATACAAAGAAAATTGAGCCGGGCGTGGTGGCATGCGCCTGTAGTCCCAGCTACTTGGGAGGCTTAGGCAAGAGAATCGCTTGAA
>NW_020264740.1:0-2098 GCF_003255815.1 Theropithecus gelada | reverse complement strand
GAGGTTTGATTTGATGAATCCAGTGGGGGAAAGGAGAAGGGGCTTGGCTGTGTGGGGATGTGTGTGATGGGAGCAGAATGGAGTAGCCATGCAGGCTGTTGGGATGGAGGGGCCACGGCCGCATTTCCATGGGGTCCGTCGCTGTTTGTGCCACTAGACCTGAACCTCTGTCTCTACTTCTAACACCCGCATAATGAGGAAGCCCCTGATGGGCCTGAGTTGTTACTTCCCGTGGCCATCGCTGGGAAGTGCCCCGGACACCTCTCCTGGCTGGTGACGGCCCCAGGCCTGGACACTGGGTTCGTCCTGAGCTCTGTGAGGGGCTTGGGCTCCACGTGCAGCAGGCACCTGTGCATCCCTTTGGATGTGAGATGTTGGCGCTCGGCTTGGAGGCCAGTGCGATCTGGGTGTGGTCAGGATCTAGTTCATCCTTTGGAGAGAGAGCACCTGCCCGGGGACCCCTCTGAGGTGTACATAGTCATGCAGTGCCCTCACAGGATGCCCGGTCCTCCGAGAACTTCCCGCCATTCCCCTGGACCCTCAGGTATGGGAGTCAAGTGTGGTGTGTGTATCACGGGCGGGGATAGTGAGGACACTACGTGCCTGCTCGTGCGAAGACCTGAAGGGCTGCGTGAGCTCGTTCCCAAGGGGCCATTGGCATCTAGGGGCCTGTGGGTGTCTTTCCACTGGCAGGAAATAATGGGTGGCCCATGTTACCTTTTGTGTCTTTTTTTTTTTTTTTTTTTTTCCCGGAAAGCCCTAATGCCAACGTCGCTGTCCCGCTATTGGAATCGCCCACCTCAGGCTCGCTGGCCCTCCTGTTTCTGGGCTGCTGCAGTGTTGTGTTGGGATAACTGTGTTAACTTCGTTTGAATTTTCTTCCTGTTCTTTTGGAATAAGTGTTGATAGTTTGTGCTGCTTCTTCACCCCAGAGGCGAGGATGTCCTTTAGGCCTGGAGGAGCACAGCCCCTGTAGGGAGGTGCCGGGCCTCTACCTCTCGTGTCATCTGCAGCCCTCTCCACACGTCTGCTCTTCACTCCTCGTGCCCACGGCTGGGGTCACGGGCCGCTCGCTCTGCTGTTTGAGATCCTCGGAAAAGGTGTTTGCACTGAAGGGAGATTGGGGGTGTGCGGCTGATTTTAAATAGGAGGAAACGATCGTAACAGAATGAGCAATGCCTAGCACTTAGTCTCAGGCTTGAGAAACTGTGTTTTAGAAGCAAGGTATCCCCAACTCCGGTTTTCTTCAAATTAAATCTTTTAAAGAGTCCACAAATATAAATAATTAAAGCCTAAAACTATGCAACAGCGGGCCTAGAGCCCAAGCCACTGCCAACTCTGACTCCAAGACACCTCAGAATCTTGGTCCTCCTCCTCAGAGAACGCCCCTTCTGCTCCTCCTTCCACACTGCTCCCTCCACACTGCTCCCTCCACACTCCTCCTTCCACAGTGCTCCCTCGACACTCCTCCCTCCACACTCCTCTTCCGCCCCCTCCCCTTCTTCCTTCCCCTTCCCTTCTTCCTTCCTTCCTCCTTTCCTCCTCCCTCCTCTTCCCCCCTTCCCCCTCCCTGTCCTCTCCCTGTCCTTGGGCAACCTCCATGCACTCTGGTTCAAAGTCACTGGTCTGTGGGGCCGCCCATTTGATAGACGAGCACGCTGGGGACCAGACACAAGTGACTGACTCAGACCCGTGCAGAGGCTGACCTAGCTCGCATGTCGTCTCCTGCCTCCCATAACACCGGGTTGTCCCTAATGGAAGAGGATCAATGATGCTGCTTCACTGATCTCCAGGGAAAACAGGTTGATAACAGGTTATAAACATGGGAACGTTTTGGAAAAAGCATCGTCCACTTGTCAGCTCCATCTCTCCTGCCCGGAAGATGTAGGGAAAACCTGCCTTCAGCCCACCCTCATCCCGTAACAGGACAGAAGACAAAGGGGCAGAGACCCAGGTCCTGTCAGTGTCCTCAGGAAAATCCCCGTTTCCTCCTCATGGTGGAAGTGGAAACCATCCCACTGGACTATATTTTCCCGGGAAGCCCCTCCACCCCGAAAGCAAGGAATCTGGTTTGAGCACACACCATTCTTGGTGCCAT
>NW_020264739.1:0-2098 GCF_003255815.1 Theropithecus gelada | reverse complement strand
CAAGCTCCGCCTCCCGGGTTTACGCCATTCTCCTGCCTCAGCCTCCCGAGTAGCTGGGACTACAGGCGCCCGCCACCTCGCCCGGCTAGTTATTTTTTGTATTTTTTAGTTGAGATGGGGTTTCACCGTGTTAGCCAGGATGGTCTCGATCTCCTGACCTCGTGATCCGCCCGTCTCGGCCTCCCAAAGTGCTGGGATTACAGGCTTGAGCCACCGCGCCCGGCCTTTTTTTTTTTTTTTTGAGATGGAGTTTTGCTCGTGTTGCCCAACCTGGAGTGCAATGGTGCGATCTCGGCTACTGCAACCTCTGCCCCCTGGGTTCAAGTGATTCTCCTGTCTCAGCCTCCTGAGTAGCTGGGATTAATACAGGCGTGCACCACCATGCCCGTCTAATTTTGTGTTTTTGGTAAGGACGAGGTTTCTGCATGTTGGTCAGGCTGGTCTCGAACTCCCGACCTCAGGTCATCCGCCCACCTCGGCCTCCCAATGTGCAGGGATTACAGGCGTGAGCCACCGCGCCCAGCCCACTTTGTAGTATTCTATTATGTGATTTATTGCCCCAAGCTCCTGTGATGGACCTTTGGATTGTTTCATGGGCTTAGCTGTTATCAACAGTGCCGCTCTGAATGCCTTGGCACGTATCTCCAGTGAATCTGTGTTAAAAGGAGTAGGATGGCTGCATCCTAGGTGATGCACAATTTAAACATTACTAGGTTGGATTTTTTTTGTTGTTGAGTTGGAGTCTTGCTCTGTCGCCCAGGCTGGAGTGCAGTGGTTCGTCTTTGCTCACTGCAAGCTCCACCTCCCAGGTTCATGCCATTCTCCTGCCTCAGCCTCCCAAGTAGCTGGGACTACAGGTGCCCGCCACCACGTCTGGCTAATTTTTTGTATTTTTTTAATAGAGACGAAGTTTCACCGTGTTTTTTTAATAGAGACGAAGGTCACTCGATCTTCTGACCTTGTAATCTGCCCGCCTCGGCCTCCCAAAGTGCTGGGATTACAAGCGTGAGCCACTGCGCCTGGTCTGGAGTCTATTTTGATTAAACAGAATAATCAGAACTGGGAGGTCCCTTACATACAGCTTAACCCAGTGCACTCATTGTAGAGATAGGAAAAGGAAAGCCTGGAGAAGTTCAGTGACTTGCCCAGAATCCCTCAGACCTGGCCTCTTGGGCTAAGGTCATAGCCTTAGAAGTGATTCTGGGAGTGAGGCATGAAAATATATTTCCTTCTCATTTTGAAGATTAACAAGATATATTTTACCCTTAAAATTGTCTTCTAGGCTGGTTTTAGAATCTGGGCAGCCGGGCGCGCTGGCTCACACCTGTCATCTCAGCACTTTGGGAGGCCAAGGTGGGTGATCATGAGGTCAGGGCCAAGGTGGGTGATCATGAGGTCAGGAGTTCGAGCCTGACCAACATGGTGCCACCCTGTCTCTACTGAAAATACAAAAATTAGCTGGGCATGGTGGTGCACGCCTGTAATTCTAGCTACTCATGAGGCTGAGGCAGGAGAATTGCTTGAATCCAGGAGGCAGAAGAAAAAGAAAGAGAGAGAGAAAAGAAGAAGAAAGAAGAAGAAGAAGGAAGAAGAAGAAGGAGGAAGAAGGAGGAGGAGGAGGAAGAAAGAAAGAAGAAGGAAGAAGGAGAAAGAAGAAGAAAAAACAGGGAGGGGGCACATCGAGATCTGGCCACTGCACTCCATCCTGGGCAACAGAGCAAGACTCCGTCAAAAACAAAAAACAAACAAACAAACAAAAAAACAAAAGAATCTGGGCAAACTAGAAACCCAGGATGCTCTTTGAAAACCATCCCGCTGGGCCGGGCGCGGTGGCTCAAGCCTGTAATCCCAGCACTTTGGGAGGCCGAGACGGGCGGATCACGAAGTCAGGAGATCGAGACCATCCTGGCTAACCCGGTGAAACCCCGTCTCTACTAAAAATATACAAAAAAAAAAAAAAAACTAGCCAGGCGAGGTGGCGGGCGCCTGTAGTCCCAGCTACTCGGGAGGCTGAGACAGGAGAATGGCGTAAACCCGGGAGGCAGAGCTTGCAGTGAGCTGAGATCCGGCCACTGCACTCCAGCCTGGGCGACAGAGC
>NW_020264738.1:445-2098 GCF_003255815.1 Theropithecus gelada | reverse complement strand
ATGTGTATTTCGTGGATCTCTTTGCTAGCCTTATTTCTGTGGAATCTGCGAACAGATATTTCGGATCCCTTTGAACACTATAGGGCCAAAGGAAATGTCCTCCGATAACAATGAGAAAGAAGCTTTCAGAGAAACTTCTTTGTGTTCTGTGAAATCATCTCACAGAGTTACAGCTTTCCCCTCAAGAGGCCTTTCGCTAAGACAGTTCTTCTGTAATTGGCAAAGTGATATTAGGAAGCCCATAGAGGGCTATGGTGTAAAAGGAAATATCCTCAGATGAAATCTGGAAAGAAGTTTTCTGAGAAACTGCTGAGTGTTCTGTTAATTCAACTCCCAGAGTTACATCTGTACTTCGTGGATCTCTTTGCTAGCCTTATTTCTGTGGAATCTGAGAACAGATATTTCGGATCCCCTTGAAGACTATAGAACCAAAGGAAATATACTCCGATAACAAAGAGAAAGAAGCTTTCTGAGAAACTTCTTTGTGTTCCGTGAAATCATCTCACAGAATTACTGCTTTCTACTGAAGAAGCCTTTCGCTAAGACAGTTCTTGTCGAATTGGCAAAGTGATATTTGGAAGCCCATAGAAGGCTATGGTGAAAAAGGAAATATCCTCAGATGAACTCTGGAAAGAAGCTTTCTGAGAAACTGCTGAGTGTTCTCTTAATTCATCTCGCAGAGTTACATCTCTATTTCGTGGATCTCTTTGCTAGCCTTATTTCTGTGGAATCTGAGAACAGATATTTCGGATCCCTTTGAAGTCTATAGGGCCAAAGGAAATATCCTCCGATAACAAGGAGAAAGAAGCTATCTGAGAAACTTCTTTGTGTTCTGTGAAATCACCTCACAGAGTTACTGCTTTCCCCTCAAAAAGCCTTTCGCTAAGACACTTCTTGTGGAATTGGCAAAGTGATATTTGGAAGCCCATAGAGGGCTATGTTGAAAGAGGAAATATCCTCAGATGAAATCTGGAAAGAAGCTCTGTGAGAAACTGCTGAGTGTTCTGTTAATTCATCTCACAGAGTTACATGTGTATTTCGTGGATCTCTTTGCTAGCCTTATTTCTGTTTAATCTGAGAGGAGATATTTCAGATCCCTTTGAGGACTATAGGACCAAAGGAAATATCGTCCGATAACAAAGAGAAAGAAGCTTTCTGAGAAACTTCTTTGTGTTCTGTGAAATCATCTAACGGAGTTACAGCTTTCCTCTCCAGAAGCCTTTCGCTATGACAGTTCTTGTGGAATTGGCCATGGGATATTTGGAAGCCCATAGAGGGCTATGTTTAAAAGGAAATATCCTCAGATGAAATCTGGAAAGAAGCTTTCTGAGAAACTGCTGAGTGTCCTGGTAATTCATCTCCCAGAGTTACATCTGTATTTCGTGGATCACTTTGCTAGCTTTATTTCTGTGGAATCTGAGAACAGATATTTCGGATCCATTTGAAGACTCTAAAGCCAAAGGAAATATCTTCCGATAACAAAGAGAAAGAAGCTTTCTGAGCAACTTCTTTGTGTTCTGTGAAATCATCTCACAGAGTTACTGCTTTCCCCTCCAGAAGCCTTTCGCTAAGACAGTTCTTGTGGAATTGGCAAAGTGATATTTGGAAGCCCATAGAGGGCTATGGTGAAAAAGGAAATATCCTCAGATGAAA
>NW_020264738.1:0-437 GCF_003255815.1 Theropithecus gelada | reverse complement strand
TCAGATGAAATCTGGAAAGAAGCTTTCTGAGAAACTGCTTAGTGTTCTGTTAATTCATCTCCCAGAGTTACATCTGTATTTCGTGGATCTCCTTGCTAGCCTTATTTCTGTGGGATCTGAGA
Source organism: Theropithecus gelada (assembly GCF_003255815.1). NCBI lineage: Eukaryota > Metazoa > Chordata > Mammalia > Primates > Cercopithecidae > Theropithecus > Theropithecus gelada. The sequence continues at coordinate 315 of NW_020264738.1, read as the reverse complement.
ACAGAAATTTCGGATCCCTTTGAAGACTATGGGGCCAAAGGAAATATCCTCCGATAACAAAGAAAAAGAAGGTTTCTGAGAAACTTCTTTCTCTTCTGAGAAATCAACTCACAGAGTTACTGCTTTCCCCTCCAGAAAACTTTCACTAAGACAGTTCTTGTGGAATTGGCAAAGTGATATTTGGAAGCCCATAGAAGGCTAGGGTGAAAAAGGAAATATCCTCAGATGAAATCAGGAAAGAAACTTTCTGGGAAACTGCTGAGTATGCTGTTAATTCATCTCCCACAGTTACATCTGCATTTCGTGGATCTCTTT
>NW_020264737.1:0-2099 GCF_003255815.1 Theropithecus gelada | reverse complement strand
TCATCCGAGGATGTTTTCTTTTTCACCATAGACGTCTATGGGCTTCCAAATATCACTTTGCCATTTCCACAAGAACTGCCTTAGAGAAAGGCTTCTTGCGGGGAAAGCTGTAACTCTGTGAGATGATTTCACAGAACACAAAGAAGTTTCTCAGAGAGCTTCTTTCTCTTTGTTATCGGAGGATATCTCCTTTTGCCCTATAATCTTCAAAGGAATCCGTAATATCTGTTCTCAGATTCCACAAAAATAAGATCAGCAAGGAGATCCATGAAATACAGATGTAACTCTGTGAGATGAATTAGCAGAACACTAAGCAGTTTCTCAGAAAGCTACTTTCCAGATTTCATCCGAGGATATTTCCTTTTTCACCATAGCCCTCTATGGGCTTCCTAATATTACTTTGCCAATTCCACAAGAACTCTCTTAGCGAAAGGCTTCTTGAGGGGAAAGCTGTAACTCTGTGAGATGATTTCACAGAACACAGTGAAGTTCCTCAGAAAGCTTCTTTCTCTTTGATATCGGAGGATATTTTCGTTGGCCCTATCGTCTTCAAAGGGATCGGATACATCTGTTCTCAGATTCCACAGAAATAAGGCCAGCAAAGAGATCCACGAAATACAGATGTAACTCTGTGAGATGAATTAACAGAACACTAAGTAGTTTCTCAGAAAGCCTCTTTCCAGATTTCGTCGGAGGATATTTCCTTTTTCACCATAGCCCTCTATGGGCTTCCAAATATCACTTTGCCAATTCCACAAGAACTGTCTTAGCGAAAGGCTTCTTGACGGGAAAGCTGTAAATCTGTGAGATGATTTCACATAACACAAAGAAGTTTTTCAGAAAGCTTCTTTCTCTTTGTTATCGGAGGATATTTCCTTTGGCCCTATAGTCTCCGAAGGGATCCAAATTATCTTTTCTCAGATTTCACAAATAAGGCTGGCAAAGACATCCACGAAATACAGATGTAACTCTGTGAGATGAATTAACAGAACACTAAGCATTTTCTCAGAATGCTTCTTTCCAGATTTCATCCGAGGATATTTCCTTTTTCACCGTAGCCCTCTATGGGCTTTTAAATATCACTTTGTCAATTCTTTAAGAACTGTCTTAGCGAAAAGCTTCTTGAAGGGAAAGCTGTATCTCTGTGAGACTATTTCACAGAATACAAAGAAGTTTCAAAGAAAGCTTCTTTCTCTTTGTTATCGGAGGATATTTCCTTAGGCCCTATCGTCTTCAAAGGGATCCGAAATATCTGTTCTCTGATTCCACAGAAATAAGGCTAGCAAAGAGATCTACGAAATACAGATGTAACTCTGTGAGATGAATTAACAGAGCACTAAGCAGTTTCTCAGAAAGCTTCTTTCCAGATTTCATCCGAGGATATTTCGTTTTTCACCGTAGCCCTCTAAGGGCTTCCAAATATCACTTTGCCAATTCCACAAGAACTGTCTTAGTGAAAGGCTTCTTGAGGGGAAAGCTGTAACTCTGTAAGATGATCTCATGGAACACAAAGAAGATTCTCAGAAAGCTTCTTTCTCTTTGTTATCGGAGGATATTTCCTTTGGCCCTATAGTCTTCAAAGGGATCCGAAATATCTGTTCTCAGATTCCACAGAAATAAGGTTAGCAAAGAGATCCAGGAAATACAGATGTAACTCTGTGAGATGAATTAACCGAACACTAAGAGGTTTCTCAGAAAGCTTCTTTCCGGATTTCACCCGAGGATATTTCCTTTTTCACCATAGCCCTCTAGGGGCTTCCACATATCACTTTGCAATTCCAGAAGAAGTGTCTTAGCGAAAGGCTTCTTGAGGGGAAAGCTGTAACTCTGTGAGATGATTTCACAGAACAGAAAGAAGTTTCTCAGAAAGCTTCTTTCTCTTTGTTATCGGAGGATATTTCCTTTGGCCCTATGGACTTCAAAGGGATCCGAAATATCTGTTCTCAGATTCCACCGAAATAAGGCTAGCAAAGAGATCCAGGAAGCACAGATGTAACTCTGTGAGATGAATTAACGGAGCACTGAGTAGTTTCTCATAAAGCCTCTTTCCATATTTCAACCGAGGATATTTCCTTTTTCACCATAGCCCTCTATGGGCT
>NW_020264736.1:0-2099 GCF_003255815.1 Theropithecus gelada | reverse complement strand
ATCTCTTCCAGTATTTCCTCCATTTTTATTTTGAATTTTACATTATATATTTATATACATTACAAACATTATAATGTATATACACACAGTATAATATATATGCAATATATAATAAAGAATATATTAAAATATATAAATATTTTATAATGCATTATAATATGTACATGATAAACATTCTATTCCAGAAAGATTAGCCTTTTGAAATAAAAGTAGCAATGGTTTCATTAAGTTTTTACTTTTTTATTTGCTTGATATTTTCTACCATACACAACTATTACTGCTGTTTTTACATTGTTAACTTCCAGTTTTTCATTATAAAATCTATAAATACACACTTCTGGTCTGTTAGTATGAGAAGTCCAAAATAATCAGGTAGCAGATAGAACTTCAGGAAGAACCTTATGCTCTTCCTCTGTTACAAGTACTCTCATGACCACCATGCTACCAGAAATAGTTTATCCAACCTTTCCAGACCAAAAAAATTGTGAGAATGGCATGATGTCTCTCTTACTTCTATCCTCTTCTTCCTGAATCTATCTTTTCTAGCCGAGATATAGTGCCCCAGAAGGCCGTGAGTTCACACACTGAAACTAGGAAATCCTTCTAATAAGGCCAGAAATCAATCCCTGCCTGCTGTGCTAGTTATGCCTTTAAGTGGCCATCTCAATGTTTCATTAGGTCAGCAGCTTCCTAATGATGTGATGTATGTTAAAACTAGTGGTTCCTGCAGTCACGTGCCCATTGATATGATCCTTCACTATGCAGTGGGTTCTTTGGGCCAAGATAATATAATGGGAGATACTGTATTTGATAAATTAGATACCCTGTGAGTCTTCAGATAGTAGTTCTGGCTGAGATGGTGTGGTCAGAGAAGGTCAGGCCATATAAGGATATGTATTAATCGCATTGAAGGCAAGCTGGTGCCTCCTTCAAGGAGAAAGATGAATGATGCAATCAACTTACCCTTAAGTAACTGATTGGCATTCATGTAGAAAAAGTTATATTCACAACTGTTTCCTGTTGTTGATGGGTCAAACATTTAGCAGGTTACATAGCTGGAGAAGCTTTGGGGAAAACAATGGCATGGTTACGGCTTTCTTTCTAGTGTGAGCTAAACAGTATATTCAATATTAAGGAAAATGATGAAATACATGTATGGTATATTAATGGAGACATTCCACAGTAAAATATACTTTGAAATACTCACAGAGTTTTCAAACATGTTGGAATTAGAAACTTGTAAAAAACTGCTGCAGTATATAATAGCTTTTCATTTGGATGTCTTAGCTGTGCCTTTTTGGTAGTTTATACATTAAATGTATCTTGTCTGCATTTTTTACGGCCTCTGATTTTTTTTTTTTTTATTATGTAGGATTAGATGTCCACCAAGATTATTGTAAGTGAACCAGGACCTGATTTCAAATTCTGATTATGCACCCAATATTTGTCCACATATGCTGCTCCCCAAAGTCAGCAAAACACTGCTTATTGAGCAGGCTTACCGTAATAGAAAAGTATGAGAATGCAGGACATTATTTTTATAAAGGCTATAAGTAAAAGCAGATTTCGGCTGTCTAGATATCTTATTCTAGAAAATACAGGTTTAAGATTTTTCAGACAGGCCAGGTGCAGTGGCTCACACCTGTAATCCCACCAGTTTGGGAGGCTGAGGAGGGTGGATCACTTGAGGTCAGGAGTTCTAGACCAGCCTCACCAATATGGTGAAACTCCATCTCTACTTTGAAAATACAAAATTAGCCAGGTGTGGTGGCATGTGCCTGTAGAGCCAGCTATTTAGGATGCTGAGAGGGGAGAATTGTTTGAACTTGGGAGGCAGAGGTTGCAGTGAGCCAAGATCAGGTGGCTGCACTCCAGCCTGGGCAACACAGCGAGACTCTGTTTCAAAAAAAATATTTTTCAGATAATGATTCTTGCTCATATTTATCTCCTTCATTTCCCAATGAGATAATTTCCTTCACAGTGACGAGAGATGTCCCTTTTTTTTTATGGAAAAATGGCTTGCTTTCTTCAACTGATCAGGACAAAGACATCACTTATTGGCCATGCTGGCCACAGCCTTCTTGGGCTGATATAATGGG